>NC_139988.1:91083705-91088705 GCF_964263955.1 Coregonus lavaretus | reverse complement strand
ACTGCTCGTTTCGAGTCTTGCCACAACATCTCAATTGGGATTAGGTCTGGACTTTGACTAGGCCATTCCAAAACTTCCAATTTGTTGCTTTTTAGCTATTTTCATGTAGACTTGATTGTGTGTTTTGGATCATTGTCTTGCTGCATGACCCAGCTGCGCTTCAGCTTCAGCTCACAGACGGATGGTCTGACATTCTCCTGTAGAATTCTCTGATAGAGAGCAGAATTCATGGTTCCTTCTATTAAGGCAAGTCGTCCAGGTCCTGAGGCAGAGAATTCTACAGGAGAATGTCAGACCATTCAGTATCACAAATATGCAAAAGTAGAGAAAATTAGAAAGGGGGCAAATACTTTTTCATAGCACTGTATTTGCTGCTTTTGCAATCATTTGTGCACCTGCACAGTAAGTGTGAATGACTAGCCTGTTGTAGTTATGTTAGCGCAACACCTAGTGACATTTCTCATAGCGTGGGGACCTCTTGGTGCAACAGTTAAGCTCTTGAACTGACAGCAGCAGGGAGCCGAGATCTAGTGCCGTTTAGGGACTTCCCCTTAAATACTGTTATTCATTTATTCCCATGAAGCTCATCTCCTCCTGTGTCTGTGATATGTGATTGTCTCCTTGTAACTACCTGGTAAACATGATTTCATTTTGCTACTCCCTGTAACTACCTGGCAAATATTATTTTACTTTATTTCTCCCTGTAACTACCTGGTAAACATTACTTTATTTCTCCCTGTAACTACCTGGTAAACATTACTTTAATTCACTACGTCGTCCAGGTGATCAGAGGTGCTTTATGACTTGTTATAAGCATGTACTGTATGTCCTCATTACAAGGCATATAATACGTTATGTCATCTTAACCTTACAGGCGATCAGAGGTTCGTCTTCTGGATAAGATGAAGCTGAACTGTCAGGTGTTTAAAGAAGAGATCTCTCTGGTGCACCTCAACCGACAGGTATCCCATCTACAGAAAGCACTTCAGGACAGCCAAGACAAGGTACATTAACCTGTGTGTTACTGTGTTAACTCAACCTTAAACCTCCCTGGTTCACCTCAACAGACAGCTAGCTCATCGACAGGCAGCACTGCAGGACAGTCAAGACAAGGTAGTCCTAACCCCTGACCCCTGACCTCTAACCCTAACTCACCACCAGTCTGCACTGCAGGACAGTCACTGTACTAGAGTAAAACTGTAGCGTCCAAGATGTAATGATTACTAGGTAATGAAGAGAAGAGATCACCACGTGAAGCGTATGAAGGAAGCTACTTAAATAGCCTGTACAGGGTTCCAAAAGGGTTCCAAAAGGGTTCCAAAAGGGTTCCAAAAGGGTTCCTCGGCAGTCCCCATTAGGCATCCCTTTTTGGTTCCAGGTAGAACCCTTTTTGGTTCCAGGTAGAACCCTTTTTGGTTCCAGGTAGAACCCTTTTGGGCTCCCTGTAAAATGCTCTGTGGAAAGGCTTCTACATGGAACCCAAAAGGGTTCTACCTGCAACCAAAAAGGGTTCTTCAAAGGGTTCTTCTATGGGGACAGCTGAAGAACCCTTTTAGGTTCTAGATAGCACTTTTTTTTTGTAAGAGTGTAAGTCTGCCCATTCAACGGCCCCTTCCTCACTGCCTCTCAACCCCCCACCTCCCTCCGCCGTCTCACCCCCTCACCCCACCGTCCCCCTTTCCCCCCCTTTCCCCCCCGACAACCCCCCACCCATGGCGTGTGAATGCCTCGGAGCACTGGCTGCCGTCTTGCCGGACGGAGTCATAGGTGAAACTCTAAGGCCTCTCCTCAGACATGAGAGCCAGACAGGATATCTCTACGGAAACACAGCACAAGCCCCTTGAGAAACAGAGCGTAATATATCCCATAATTCTGTGCATCACCCTCTTACTCTGGCTCTGGTTTCCATTGCTTTAGCAGGCCTAACCCTAACCCTTTCTTTAGCAGGCCTAACCCTAACCCTTTCTTTAGCAGGCCTAACCCTAACCCTTTCTTTAGCAGGCCTAACCCTAACCCTTTCTTTAGCAGGCCTAACCCTAACCCTTTCTTTAGCAGGCCTAACCCTAACCCTTTCTTTAGCAGGCCTAACCCTAACCCTTTCTTTAGCAGGCCTAACCCTAACCCTTTATTTAGCAGGCCTAACCCTAACCCTTTCTTTAGCAGGCCTAACCCTAACCCTTTCTTTAGCAGGCCTAACCCTAACCCTTTCTTTAGCAGGCCTAACCCTAACCCTTTCTTTAGCAGGCCTAACCCTAACCCTTTCTTTAGCAGGCCTAACCCTAACCCTTGCTTTAGCAGGCCTAACCCTAACCCTTTCTTTAGCAGGCCTAACCCTAACCCTTTCTTTAGCAGGCCTAACCCTAACCCTTTCTTTAGCAGGCCTAACCCTAACCCTTTCTTTAGCAGGCCTAACCCTAACCCTTGCTTTAGCAGGCCTAACCCTAACCCTTTCTTTAGCAGGCCTAACCCTAACCCTTTCTTTAGCAGGCCTAACCCTAACCCTTTATTTAGCAGGCCTAACCCTAACCCTTTCTTTAGCTGGACATATGCCAGACATGAGCCCAAAGAATTTTAATTGTTTTCAATTTCAGTGTGTTTGTCTAGAAGAGCTGGGGTAAATCCCTTGATAGCTAGACGGGAGACATTACAGACACTAGACTAGATACTGTACAGACACATCTCAGACATGATCAACGGTGAATTAGTGTTATATAACAATAATGGTACTTCTTTTTTTAACAAAATATTTATAAATGAATTAGAAAACTGCAGCGATTACAGCCTCGAGTCTTCTTGGGTATGACGCTACAAGCTTTGCACACCTGTATTTGGGGAGTTTCTCACATTCTTCTCTGCAGATCCTCTCAAGCTCTGTCAAGTTGGAAGGAAGCTATTTTCAGGTCTCTCCAGAGATGTTCGATCGGGTTCGAGTCTGGGCTCTGGCCGGGCCACTCAACCCTACCCAGCTCTGTAGCCTGACTAACCTCACCTCAGAAAAACTCCAGGGGGAGGCGAGGGGGAGGGAAGCGAGGGGGAGGAGAAGCGAGGGGGAGGGAAACGAGGGGGAGGGAAGCGAAGGGGAGGAGAAGCGAGGGGGAGGTAAGCGAGGGGGAGGGAAGCGAGGGGGAGGGAAACGAGGGGGAGGGAAGCGAGTGGGAGGGAAGCGAGGGGGAGGAGAAGCGAGGGGGAGGAAAGCGAGGGGGAGGGAAACGAGGGGGAGGGAAGCGAGGGGGAGGTGAAGCGAGGGGGAGGAAAGCGAGGGGGAGGGAAACGAGGGGGAGGGAAGCGAGGGGAAGGAAAGCGAGGGAGAGGGAAGCGAGGGGGAGGGAAGCGAGGGGGAGGGAAGCAAGGGGGGGAGGGAAGCGAGGAGGAGGGAAGCGAGGGGGGGGAGGAAAGCGAGGGGGGGGGGGAGCGAGGAGGAGGGAGGGAAGCGAGGGGGAGGGAAGCGAGGGGGGGAGGGAAGCGAGGAGGAGGGAAGCGAGGGGGTGAGGGAAGCGAGGGGGGAGGAAAGCGAGGGGGGGGAAGCGAGGAGGAGGGAGGGAAGCGAGGGGGAGGGAAGCGAGGGGGAGAGGGAAGCGAGGGGGAGGGAAGCAAGGGGGGGAGGGAAGCGAGGGGGAGGGAAGCGAGGGGGGGGGGGAAACAAGGGGGAGGTAAGTGAGGGGGAGGGAAGCGAGGGGGAGGGAAGCGAGGGGGAGGGAGTGTCATTCTTTCCCTTATATTGTCTGTCTAAAGCTCTTTGAAAATAGTTTCCACCATCTGTTGTTTCTTCCCCCCTCTCCTTCCATTTCTCCTACTTTCTGCCCCCTCTATCCCTACCTCCCTCCTTTCCTGCGTCTCCCCCCCCGTACTCTCCAGTTGTATTGATCCAGATTGCACCCTTGGACTGATACTCTCAAATTGATGAAATAGTTCCTTATTGTCTGTTATCCAGAGAGAGGAGAGAGAGCTAACCAAACACACACACACCTGAATCTATTAGTTCCCAGGCTGCTCCCCCCCCCACCACCACCCTCCGGTCTGTGAACCTGACCCCGTCTCTGATTAGGTCATATGATAAACATTAGCTCGGCCGCTTTTCCCACCAACTCACCACCTAAAAAGGCTCTGCTGCTCTGAGAGAGACTAGTCCCTGGTCTGGGCCTTGAAACCCCTGGGGCCACGGTAACATTACACGCCCCCTCCACAGTAACGTGACACGCCCCCTCCACAGTAACGTGACACGCCCCCTCCTGTTCAAAGCGAGAGCCGCGTGTGTCCTTTCATAGCACCTCGTTAGCTGCTCCTCCCCCCGGGGATAACAGGCAGAACGTTCAAAAAGAAAAACAGAAGAGAGAAAAAGGTTCTCCGACTCCTCTGGGGATGGGGGGGGGGGGGGGGGGGGTGAGAGTTTTACACACCTAGCCCCGTTTCTCTCTCTCTCACTCTCTCTCTCTCCCTCTCTCCCCCTCCTATCTCCCTCTCTCCCTCTCTCCCTCCTCTCTCCCTCTCTCTCTTCCACCTCTGTCCCTCTCTTCTATCTCTCTCTCTCTCTCTCTCTCTCTCTCTCTCTCTCTCTCTCTCTCTCCCTCTCTCCCTTTCTCTCCATCCTCTCTCTCTCCTTTCCCTCTCTCCCTCTCTCCTTCCTGTTCCTCCAGTGGCTTTGTCACCAGCATTCCATTGTTGGTATGGTCACAGGCTCTCGGGTGTCACAGCTCTACAGATCAGTGCACGCGCGTGTGTGTGTGTGTGTGTGTGTGTGTGTGTGTGTGCTTACTTGCAGGTTCCTTCCAGACAATGCAACACCAATAAGAAATACAGTTTTTTACAATCACTTTGGCACTAATTTCAGAACCTTGACGTAATTATTCAAAACTCTAGACACAAAACTCACAACCAATGATCAAAATGCACATTTTTCAAAACTCTAACACTTTGTTTCAATTGCTTGGATACAATACACATAAAACTAAGATCATTTGTTCATTTAACAAAAATCACCTGTTCAATATGACACAACTTAA
>NC_139988.1:91063705-91078705 GCF_964263955.1 Coregonus lavaretus | reverse complement strand
AGAGTCATCTAACCAGCCCCTTTTACCTGTTGTTTAAAACCTGGCCTGACCATGACTAAAAACCTGGCCTGACCATGACTTAAAACCTGGCCTGACCATGACTTAAAACCTGGCCTGACCATGACTTAAAACCTGGCCTGACCATGACTAAAAACCTGTCCTGACCATGACTAAAAACCTGGCCTAACCATAACTAAAAACCTGGCCTGACCATGACTAAAAACCTGGCCTGAATTGACTAAAAACCTGTCCTGACCATGACTAAAAACCTGTCCTGACCATGACTAAAAACCTGTCCTGACCATGACTAAAAACCTGGCCTGACCATGACTAAAAACCTGTCCTGGCCATGACTAAAAACCTGGCCTGACCATGACTAAAAACCTGGCCTGACCATGACTAAAAACCTGGCCTACCCATGACTAAAAACCTGGCCTGACCATGACTACAAACCTGGCCTAACCATGACTTAAAACCTGGCCTGACCATGACTAAAAACCTGTCCTGAACATTACTAAAAACCTGGCCTGACCATGACTAAAAACCTGGCCTGACCATGACTAAAAACCTGGCCTGACCATGACTAAAAACCTGGCCTGACCATTACTAAAAACCTGGCCTGACCATGACTAAAAACCTGTCCTGGCCATGACTAAAAACCTGGCCTAACCATGACTAAAAACCTGGCCTGACCATGACTAAAAACCTGGCCTGAATTGACTAAAAACCTGTCCTGACCATGACTAAAAACCTGGCCTGAATTTACTTAAAAACTGTCCTGACCATGACTAAAAACCTGGCCTGACCATGACTAAAAACCTGTCCTGACCATGACTTAAAACCTGGCCTGACCATGACTAAAAACCTGTCCTGGCCATGACTAAAACCTGTCCTGACCATGACTAAAAACCTGTCCTGACCATGACTAAAAACCTGGCCTGACCATGACTAAAAACCTGTCCTGACCATGCCTTAAAACCTGGCCTGACCATGACTAAAAACCGGTCCTGACCATGCCTTAAAACCTGGCCTGACCATGACTAAAAACCTGGCCTGACCATGACTAAAAACCTGTCCTGACCATGACTTAGAACCTGGCCTGACCATGACTAAAATCCTGTCCTGGCCATGACTAAAAACCTGTCCTGACCATGACTAAAAACCTGCCCTGACCATGACTAAAAACCTGGCCTGACCATGACTAAAAAAATGGCCTGAATTGACTAAAAACCTGTCCTGACCATGACTAAAAACCTGGCCTGACCATGACTAAAAACCTGTCCTGACCATGACTTAAAACCAGGCCTGACCATGACTAAAAACCTGGCCTGACCATGACTATAAACCTGGCCTGACAATGACTAAAAACCTCTCCTGACCATGCCTTAAAACCTGGCCTGACCATGACTAAAAACCTGGCCTGACCATGACTAAAAACCTGTTCTGACCATGACTTAAAACCTGGCCTGACCATGACTTAAAACCTGGCCTGACCATGACTAAAAACCTGGCCTGACCATGACTAAAAACCTGTCCTGAACATTACTAAAAACCTGGCCTGACCATGACTAAAAACCTGGCCTGACCATGACTAAAAACCTGGCCTGACCATGACTTAAAACCTGGCCTGACCATGACTAAAAACCTGGCCTAACCATGACTAAAAACCTGTCCTGAACATTACTAAAAACCTGGCCTGACCATGACTAAAAACCTGGCCTGACCATGACTAAAAACCTGGCCTGACCATGACTAAAAACCTGGCTTGACCATTGCTAAAAACCTGGCCTGACCATGACTAAAAACCTGTCCTGACCATGACTAAAAACCTGTCCTGACCAAGACTAAAAACCTGGCCTGACCATGACTAAAAACCTGGCCTGAATTGACTAAAAACCTGTCCTGACCATGACTAAAAACCTGGCCTGACCATGACTAAAAACCTGTCCTGACCATGCCTTAAAACCTGGCCTGACCATGACTAAAAACCTGGCCTGACCATGACTAAAAACCTGTCCTGACCATGATGTGAAACCTGGCCTGACCATGACTAAAAACCTGTCCTGACTATGACTAAAAACCTGGCCTGACCATGACTAAAAACCTGTCCTGACCATGCCTTAGAACCTGGCCTGACCATGACTAAAAACCTGGCCTGACCATGACTAAAAACCTGGCCTGACCATGACTAAAAACCTGGCCTAACCATGACTAAAAACCTGGCCTGACCATGACTAAAAACCTGGCCTAACCATGACTTAAAACCTGGCCTGACCATGACTAAAAACCTGTCCTGAACATTACTAAAAACCTGGCCTGACCATGACTAAAAACCTGGCCTGACCATAACTAAAAACCTGGCCTGACCATGACTAAAAACCTGGCCTGACCATTACTAAAATCCTGGCCTGACCATGACTAAAAACCTGTCCTGGCCATGACTAAAAATCTGGCCTAACCATGACTAAAAACCTGGCCTGACCATGACTAAAAACCTGGCCTGAATTGACTAAAAACCTGTCCTGACCATGACTAAAAACCTGGCCTGAATTGACTAAAAACCTGGCCTGACCATGACTAAAAACCTGGCCTGACCATTACTAAAAACCTGGCCTGACCATGACTAAAAACCTGTCCTGGCCATGACTAAAAACCTGGCCTAACCATGACTAAAAACCTGGCCTGACCATGACTAAAAACCTGGCCTGAATTGACTAAAAACCTGTCCTGACCATGACTAAAAACCTGGCCTGAATTTACTTAAAAACTGTCCTGACCATGACTAAAAACCTGGCCTGACCATGACTAAAAACCTGTCCTGACCATGACTTAAAACCTGGCCTGACCATGACTAAAAACCTGTCCTGGCCATGACTAAAACCTGTCCTGACCATGACTAAAAACCTGTCCTGACCATGACTAAAAACCTGGCCTGACCATGACTAAAAACCTGTCCTGACCATGCCTTAAAACCTGGCCTGACCATGACTAAAAACCGGTCCTGACCATGCCTTAAAACCTGGCCTGACCATGACTAAAAACCTGGCCTGACCATGACTAAAAACCTGTCCTGACCATGACTTAGAACCTGGCCTGACCATGACTAAAATCCTGTCCTGGCCATGACTAAAAACCTGTCCTGACCATGACTAAAAACCTGCCCTGACCATGACTAAAAACCTGGCCTGACCATGACTAAAAAAATGGCCTGAATTGACTAAAAACCTGTCCTGACCATGACTAAAAACCTGGCCTGACCATGACTAAAAACCTGTCCTGACCATGACTTAAAACCAGGCCTGACCATGACTAAAAACCTGGCCTGACCATGACTATAAACCTGGCCTGACAATGACTAAAAACCTCTCCTGACCATGCCTTAAAACCTGGCCTGACCATGACTAAAAACCTGGCCTGACCATGACTAAAAACCTGTTCTGACCATGACTTAAAACCTGGCCTGACCATGACTTAAAACCTGGCCTGACCATGACTAAAAACCTGGCCTGACCATGACTAAAAACCTGTCCTGAACATTACTAAAAACCTGGCCTGACCATGACTAAAAACCTGGCCTGACCATGACTAAAAACCTGGCCTGACCATGACTTAAAACCTGGCCTGACCATGACTAAAAACCTGGCCTAACCATGACTAAAAACCTGTCCTGAACATTACTAAAAACCTGGCCTGACCATGACTAAAAACCTGGCCTGACCATGACTAAAAACCTGGCCTGACCATGACTAAAAACCTGGCTTGACCATTGCTAAAAACCTGGCCTGACCATGACTAAAAACCTGTCCTGACCATGACTAAAAACCTGTCCTGACCAAGACTAAAAACCTGGCCTGACCATGACTAAAAACCTGGCCTGAATTGACTAAAAACCTGTCCTGACCATGACTAAAAACCTGGCCTGACCATGACTAAAAACCTGTCCTGACCATGCCTTAAAACCTGGCCTGACCATGACTAAAAACCTGGCCTGACCATGACTAAAAACCTGTCCTGACCATGATGTGAAACCTGGCCTGACCATGACTAAAAACCTGTCCTGACTATGACTAAAAACCTGGCCTGACCATGACTAAAAACCTGTCCTGACCATGCCTTAGAACCTGGCCTGACCATGACTAAAAACCTGGCCTGACCATGACTAAAAACCTGGCCTGACCATGACTAAAAACCTGGCCTAACCATGACTAAAAACCTGGCCTGACCATGACTAAAAACCTGGCCTAACCATGACTTAAAACCTGGCCTGACCATGACTAAAAACCTGTCCTGAACATTACTAAAAACCTGGCCTGACCATGACTAAAAACCTGGCCTGACCATAACTAAAAACCTGGCCTGACCATGACTAAAAACCTGGCCTGACCATTACTAAAATCCTGGCCTGACCATGACTAAAAACCTGTCCTGGCCATGACTAAAAATCTGGCCTAACCATGACTAAAAACCTGGCCTGACCATGACTAAAAACCTGGCCTGAATTGACTAAAAACCTGTCCTGACCATGACTAAAAACCTGGCCTGAATTGACTAAAAAACTGTCCTGACCATGACTAAAAACCTGGCCTGACCATGACTAAAAACCTGTCCTGACCATGAATTAAAACCTGGCCTGACCATGACTAAAAACCTGGCCTGACCATGACTAAAAACCTGTCCTGACCATGACTAAAAACCTGTCCTGAACATTACTAAAAACCTGGCCTACCCATGACTAAATACCTGTCCTGGCCATGACTAAAAACCTGTCCTGACCATTACTAAAAACTTGGCCTGACCATGACTTAAAACCTGGCCTGACCATGACTAAAAACCTGGCCTGACCATGACTAAAAACCTGGCCTGAATTGACTAAAAACCTGTCCTGACCATGACTAAAAACCTGGCCTGACCATGACTAAAAACCTGTCCTGACCATGACTCAAAACCTGTCCTGAACATTACTAAAAACCTGGCCTACCCATGACTAAATACCTGTCCTGGCCATGACTAAAAACCTGTCCTGACCATTACTAAAAACTTGGCCTGACCATGACTTAAAACCTGGCCTGACCATGACTAAAAACCTGGCCTGACCATGACTAAAAACCTGTCCTGACCATGACTTAAAACCTGGCCTGACCATGACTAAAAACCTGGCCTGAATTTACTAAAACCCTGTCCTGACAATGACTAAAAACCTGTCCTGACCATGACTAAAACCCTGGCCTGACCATGACTAAAACCCTGGCCTGACCATGACTAAAAACCTGGCCTGACCATGACTAAAAACCTGTCCTGACCATGACTAAAAGGACCATGTTTAGGCACTGCTGCTGACAGTGAGGGAGAGCCAGGTGCTGCCGACAGTGAGGGTGAGCCAGGTGCTGCTGACAGTGAGGGTGAGCCAGGTGCTGCCGACAGTGAGGGTGAGCCAGGTGCTGCCGACAGTGAGGGTGAGCCAGGTGCTGCTGACAGTGAGGGTGAGCCAAGTGCTGTAGACAGTGAGGGTGAGCCAGGTGCTGCCGACAGTGAGGGTGAGCCAGGTGCTGCCGACAGTGAGGGTGAGCCAGGTGCTGCTGACAGTGAGGGTGAGCCAGGTGCTGCCGACAGTGAGGGAGAGCCAGGTGCTGCTGACAGTGAGGGTGAGCCAGGTGCTGCCGACAGTGAGGGAGAGCCAGGTGCTTGTGGTTACAGGTTGTCATAACAGATGGTAAATTGCAATACAGTAATACACTTGATGTAGAGGGAGTGTTTCTGTGCCAGCTGTGTGTAAGGCCTAACCTGTGAGTATATCTCCTCTAGATTGGTGGAGGTGAACGGGGTACCAGTGGTGGGCTACAGTGAAGACGAGTTGAGCACCCTACTCCTCCTGGGACCCAGTGCTCAGATAGTGGTTCTGAGGAGACCTCCTCTTCCTTCCAGCCCAAGACCCAGAAGACCCCCTCCTGTTAGTCCCACCCCCAGCTCCTCCTCCTCCCAGCCCCAGAAGACCCCCTCCTGTTAGTCCCACCCCCAGCTCCTCCTCCCAGCCCCAGAAGACCCCCTCCTGTTAGTCCCACCCCCAGCTCCTCCTCCCAGACCCAGAAGACCCCCTCCTGTTAGTCCCACCCCCAGCTCCTCCTCCCAGCCCCAGAAGACCCCCTCCTGTTAGTCCCACCCCCAGCTCCTCCTCCCAGACCCAGAAGACCCCCTCCTGTTAGTCCCACCCCCAGCTCCTCCTCCCAGACCCAGAAGACCCCCTCCTGTTAGTCCCACCCCCAGCTCCTCCTCCCAGACCCAGAAGACCCCCTCCTGTTAGTCCCACCCCCAGCTCCTCCTCCCAGCCCCAGAAGACCCCCTCCTGTTAGTCCCACCCCCAGCTCCTCCTCCTCCCAGCCCCAGAAGACCCCCTCCTGTTAGTCCCACCCCCAGCTCCTCCTCCCAGCCCCAGAAGACCCCCTCCTGTTAGTCCCACCCCCAGCTCCTCCTCCCAGCCCCAGAAGACCCCCTCCTGTTAGTCCCACCCCCAGCTCCTCCTCCCAGCCCCAGAAGACCCCCTCCTGTTAGTCCCACCCCCAGCTCCTCCTCCCAGCCCCAGAAGACCCCCTCCTGTTAGTCCCACCCCCAGCTCCTCCTCCCAGCCCCAGAAGACCCGCCCCCCGTTAGTCCCACCCCCAGCTCCTCCTCCCAGCCCCAGAAGAACCCCTCCTGTTAGTCCCACCCCCAGCTCCTCCTCCCAGCCCCAGAAGAACCCCTCCTGTTAGTCCCACCCCCAGCTCTTCCTCCCAGCCCCAGAAGAACCCCTCCTGTTAGTCCCACCCCCAGCTCCTCCTCCCAGCCCCAGAAGAACCCCTCCTGTTAGTCCCACCCCCAGCTCCTCCTCCCAGCCCCAGAAGACCCCCTCCTGTTAGTCCCACCCCCAGCTCTTCCTCCCTGGAGCAGCATCCACCACTGGACCACCCCATGGACCACCAGGCTGAATCCATCCATACCACCTCTGCTGAGACTGAGCCCATCCACTCTACCTAGGAGACTGAGCCCATCCACTCTACCTAGGAGACTGAGCCCATCCACTCTACCTAGGAGACTGAGCCCATCCACTCTACCTAGGAGACTGAGCCCATCCACTCTACCTAGGAGACTGAGCCCATCCACTCTACCTAGGAGACTGAGCCCATCCACTCTACCTAGGAGACTGAGCCCATCCACTCTACCTAGGAGACTGAGCCCATCCACTCTACCTAGGAGACTGAGCCCATCCACTCTACCTAGGAGACTGAGCCCATCCACTCTACCTAGGAGACTGAGCCCATCCACTCTACCTCCCCGAAGACTGATGACGCTGTCACTGAGCCTCTCCACACCCCACTCAGGGAACTGATGGCCATCTAATTAACAGTGACAACATGTGTGTACTGTACACTGTGACCTGTAACCCTGTATAGCTTCATAGCAGTGTGTAGTGTAACCCTGTAACCCTGTATAGCTTCATAGCAGTGTGTAGTGTAACCTTTAACCCTGTATAGCTTCATAGCAGTGTGTAGTGTAACCCTGTAACCCTGTATAGCTTCATAGCAGTGTGTAGTGTAACCCTGTAACCCTGTATAGCTTCATAGCAGTGTGTAGTGTAACCCTGTAACCCTGTATAGCTTCATAGTAGTGTGTAGTGTAACCTTTAACCCTGTATAGCTTCATAGCAGTGTGTAGTGTAACCCTGTAACCCTGTATAGCTTCATAGCAGTGTGTAGTGTAACCCTGTAACCCTGTATAGCTTCATAGCAGTGTGTAGTGTGACCGTCATAGCAGTGTGTACATATATGATATGTGTGCACCTGAAGGGTTTTGTATTTAGTTGAAAAACAGAGACTTTGTACAATTTTGTGGAACGCAAAAGTGGTATGTCTTTTATTGTTGTGATTTGATGTTCATCTCTGTTTTGAATCAGTGTTAATGTCATTGATGTACATCTCTGTTTTGAATCAGTGTTACTGTCATTTACAGTATTGCATGTCTTTCTCCACTGGCGCGTCTCTCCACAGGAGCAAGGCACTTAACCCTAATTTGCTCCAGGGGCGCCGTACTACTATGGCTGACCCTGTAAAACAACACATTACACTGCACCTATCATACTACTATGGCTGACCCTGTAAAACAACACATTACACTGCACCTATCATACTACTATGGCTGACCCTGTAAAACAACACATTACACTGCACCTATCATACTACTATGGCTGACCCTGTAAAACAACACATTACACTGCACCTATCATACTACTATGGCTGACCCTGTAAAACAACACATTACACTGGACCTATCATACTACTATGGCTGACCCAGTAAAACAACACATTACACTGCACCTATCATACTACTATGGCTGACCCTGTAAAACAACACATTACACTGGACCTATCATACTACTATGGCTGACCCTGTAAAACAACACATTACACTGGACCTATCATACTACTATGGCTGACCCTGTAAAACAACACATTACACTGGACCTATCATACTACTATGGCTGACCCTGTAAAACAACACATTACACTGGACCTATCATACTACTATGGCTGACCCTGTAAAACAACACATTACACTGCACCTATCATACTACTATGGCTGACCCTGTAAAACAACACATTACACTGCACCTATCATACTACTATGGCTGACCCTGTAAAACAACACATTACACTGCACCTATCATACTACTATGGCTGACCCTGTAAAACAACACATTACACTGGACCTATCATACTACTATGGCTGACCCTGTAGAACAACACATTACACTGCACCTATCATACTACTATGGCTGACCCTGTAAAACAACACATTACACTGCACCTATCATACTACAATGGCTGACCCTGTAAAACAACACATTACACTGCACCTATCATACTACTATGGCTGACCCTGTAAAACAACACATTACACTGCACCTATCATACTACTATGGCTGACCCTGTAAAACAACACATTACACTGCACCTATCATACTACTATGGCTGACCCTGTAAAAACAACACATTACACTGGACCTATCATACTACTATGGCTGACCCTGTAAAACAACACATTACACTGCACCTATCATACTACTATGGCTGACCCTGTAAAACAACACATTACACTGGACCTATCATACTACTATGGCTGACCCTGTAAAACAACACATTACACTGCACCTATCATACTACTATGGCTGACCCTGTAAAACAACACATTACACTGCATCTATCATACTACCATGGCTGACCCTGTAAAACAACACATTACACTGCACCTATCATACTACTATGGCTGACCCTGTAAAACAACACATTACACTGGACCTATCATACTACTATGGCTGACCCTGTAAAACAACACATTACACTGCACCTATCATACTACTATGGCTGACCCTGTAAAAACAACACATTACACTGGACCTATCATACTACTATGGCTGACCCTGTAAAACAACACATTACACTGGACCTATCATACTACTATGGCTGACCCTGTAGAACAACACATTACACTGGACCTATCATACTACTATGGCTGACCCTGTAAAACAACACATTACACTGCATCTATCATACTACTATGGCTGACCCTGTAAAACAACACATTTCACTGCACCTATCATACTACTATGGCTGACCCTGTAAAACAACACATTACACTGGACCTATCATACTACTATGGCTGACCCTGTAAAACAACACATTACACTGCATCTATCATACTACTATGGCTGACCCTGTAAAACAACACATTTCACTGCATCTATCATACTACTATGGCTGACCCTGTAAAACAACACATTACACTGCATCTATCATACTACTATGGCTGACCCTGTAAAACAACACATTACACTGCATCTATCATACTACTATGGCTGACCCTGTAAAACAACACATTACACTGCATCTATCATACTACTATGGCTGACCCTGTAAAACAACACATTACACTGCATCTATCATACTACTATGGCTGACCCTGTAAAACAACACATTACACTGCATCTATCATACTACTATGGCTGACCCTGTAAAACAACACATTACACTGCACCTATCATACTACTATGGCTGACCCTGTAAAACAACACATTACACTGCATCTATCATACTACTATGGCTGACCCTGTAAAACAACACATTACACTGCATCTATCATACTACTATGGCTGACCCTGTAAAACAACACATTACACTGCATCTATCATACTACTATGGCTGACCCTGTAAAACAACACATTACACTGCATCTATCATACTACTATGGCTGACCCTGTAAAACAACACATTACACTGCATCTATCATACTACTATGGCTGACCCTGTAAAACAACACATTTCACTGCACCTGTCCGGTGTGTGACAATAAACCTTTTTTTTTTCTCTCTTAACTTCTGCCGTACCTTACTTCATTGTCAATTTAAGACGTAGGAGATACTAGACCCGGTCTCAGGGATGGATAACTCTGGAGATCCCTTCATTCTCTACTACAGAGTTAGGTAGGTTAGGTAGGTTAGGTAGGTTAGGTAGGTTAGGTAGGTTAGGTAGGTTAGGTAGGTTAGGTAGGTTAGGTAGGTTAGGTGGGTTAGGTAGGTTAGGTGCTTTTAGTTTTTTTGCACGTTACATGTGGAATGATCTCCAATGCACTTTAGAATTGGAGGAATTTCAGACGGTTGTTAGGCGACCCTCTAGGGCATTTCAGATGGTTGTTAGGCGACCCATTAGGCCATTTCAGACGGTTGTTAGGCGACCCATTAGGGCATTTCAGACGGTTGTTAGGCGACCCATTAGGCCATTTCAGACGGTTGTTAGGCGACCCATTAGGCCATTTCAGATGGTTGTTAGGCGACCCATTAGGCCATTTCAGACGGTTGTTAGGCGACCCATTAGGCCATTTCAGATGGTTGTTAGGCGACCCATTAGGCCATTTCAGACGGTTGTTAGGCGACCCATTAGGGCATTTCAGACGGTTGTTAGGCGACCCTCTAGGGCATTTCAGACGGTTGTTAGGCGACCCATTAGGGCATTTCAGACGGTTGTTAGGCGACCCTCTAGGGCATTTCAGATGGTTGTTAGGCGACCCATTAGGGCATTTCAGACGGTTGTTAGGCGACCCATTAGGGCATTTCAGACGGTTGTTAGGCGACCCTCTAGGGCATTTCAGATGGTTGTTAGGCGACCCATTAGGGCATTTCAGACGGTTGTTAGGCGACCCATTAGGGCATTTCAGACGGTTGTTAGGCGACCCATTAGGGCATTTCAGACGGTTGTTAGGCGACCCTCTAGGGCATTTCAGACGGTTGTTAGGCGACCCATTAGGGCATTTCAGACGGTTGTTAGGCGACCCTCTAGGGCATTTCAGACGGTTGTTAGGCGACCCATTAGGGCATTTCAGATGGTTGTTAGGCGACCCTCTAGGGCATTTCAGATGGTTGTTAGGCGACCCTCTAGGGCATTTCAGACGGTTGTTAGGCGACCCTCTAGGGCATTTCAGACGGTTGTTAGGCGACCCATTAGGGCATTTCAGACGGTTGTTAGGCGACCCATTAGGGCATTTCAGATGGTTGTTAGGCGACCCTCTAGGGCATTTCAGACGGTTGTTAGGCGACCCATTAGGGCATTTCAGACGGTTGTTAGGCGACCCATTAGGGCATTTCAGACGGTTGTTAGGCGACCCATTAGGGCATTTCAGACGGTTGTTAGGCGACCCTCTAGGGCATTTCAGACGGTTGTTAGGCGACCCTCTAGGGCATTTCAGACGGTTGTTAGGCGACCCATTAGGGCATTTCAGATGGTTGTTAGGCGACCCATTAGGGCATTTCAGACGGTTGTTAGGCGACCCATTAGGGCATTTCAGATGGTTGTTAGGCGACCCTCTAGGGCATTTCAGACGGTTGTTAGGCGACCCTCTAGGGCATTTCAGACGGTTGTTAGGCGACCCATTAGGGCATTTCAGATGGTTGTTAGGCGACCCTCTAGGGCATTTCAGACGGTTGTTAGGCGACCCTCTAGGGCATTTCAGACGGTTGTTAGGCGACCCATTAGGGCATTTCAGATGGTTGTTAGGCGACCCTCTAGGGCATTTCAGACGGTTTTTAGGGGACCTTTTTACTGAAGAATGGGTTGTTTTTTTATTATTGTGTTTTGCTTTTCGTGTATTGTGGTGTATAATAACGTGTATATGAATGTGTAGCTTAATGTGTTTATTGTATTTTGATGTGTATTGTGGTGCTATACAGGACTCATGTGGAAAAGAGACCTTGGTCTCAGCATCGACTGCCTGTCTAAATAAAGAGACCTTGGTCTCAGCATTGACTCCCTGTCTAAATAAAGAGACCTTGGTCTCAGCATTGACTCCCTGTCTAAATAAAGAGACCTTGGTCTCAGCATTGACTGCCTGTCTAAATAAAGAGACCTTGGTCTCAGCATTGACTGCCTGTCTAAATAAAGAGACCTTGGTCTCAGCATTGACTCCCTGTCTAAATAAAGAGACCTTGGTCTCAGCATTGACTCCCTGTCTAAATAAAGAGACCTTGGTCTCAGCATCGACTGCCTGTCTAAATAAAGAGACCTTGGTCTCAGCATTGACTCCCTGTCTAAATAAAGAGATCTTGGTCTCAGCATTGACTCCCTGTCTAAATAAAGAGACCTTGGTCTCAGCATTGACTCCCTGTCTAAATAAAGAGACCTTGGTCTCAGCATTGACTCCCTGTCTAAATAAAGAGACCTTGGTCTCAGCATTGACTCCCTGTCTAAATAAAGAGACCTTGGTCTCAGCATTGACTCCCTGTCTAAATAAAGAGACCTTGGTCTCAGCATCGACTCCCTGTCTAAATAAAGAGACCTTGGTCTCAGCATTGACTCCCTGTCTAAATAAAGAGACCTTGGTCCCAGCATTGACTCCCTGTCTAAATAAAGGTTCAATAAATAAAACATGTAAGCCATTTCTGTTTTATGTTTGATACGATACATTTTCATTTACCATTTCTTACCTTCTGAGTGGGTTACTGTGCACATGAACGTTTGCAAGACTCACAAGGTAGAAGTTATGATCCTTTTTTTCAGTAACATGTATTTGTTTGGGGTTTGGTCCTGACGGCTTCTCAGTCTCCGTCTTGTCACTGTGAACATGTATAGATGTACCTGGCCCATATATTCACATGATCAACTTGATATTAAACAAAACATTTATAGATATTATGTATTTGTGTTTTCATGTGATATTTTTCCGTTGAAACCCACATGGAAATTACTGAACATTGGCATAAAGGGGCAATCAGCAGTTTAAAGAAAAACAAAGCAGTAACTCTGCCACCTTTTGAGGTAAACTGCAGATTGCCCTTTTAATGTCTTATCCATATAGTTCCATCGGATGGGCGGATCACTCAGAAACAAACCTATAAAAATCATATTTCATGGGAAAACAAACCGAGAGAGAGAAAGACGTTCGCTCAACCATGTCTGTCAGTTTAACATTCACAAATCAAAGTTTAAACTATAAGCCTTTTGTCCTGGTTTGACATCATATCCTCGTCCCAAATGGCACCCTATTCCCTATATAGTGCACTACTTTTGATCAGAGCCCTATTGGAATAGGGTTACATTTACAGAAATTGAATAGGGTGCCATTTGGGATTTGCCTTTTTAAAAAAATAGATTGTTTCTCTGAAGTTGATATTTGTTACAGGCTTATATAGAATTATATATTTTACAAGTGTCTTTTAATATGAAGATACAGTAAGTCGATGGATTTTCCTCAGAACAGTTAACATTAGGTTCAACGGGATCTTGTTCAACGTAGACACGAAGCAGAAGAAAGCAGTCAGAAACTGACGAACCTCGTCCAGTACCTTTTTTGCCTTGAAGAGTTGTGTTGCAGATAAGCTTGTTTTACCTCATTCAGTGTGTTTGTTTCCTCTTTAGAGACTCTCTGTTTATGCAGAACAAAACGGCTTCCCATGAGAGAGACATAAATCAAGATGGAGAGAAAGAGGAAGATGGAGAAAGAGAGAGCGAGAGAGGATAAAGCCCTTACATTGAAATTGAATTTAATTGAGAGGAGATAGAGAGAAAGAGAGATAGAGATGGAGAGAGGAGATGTGGAGAGGAGACAGAGAGAGAGGAGATGTGGAGAGGAGACAGAGAGAGAGAGGAGACAGAGAGAGAGAAAGATGGAGCTGGAGAAAGAGACAGAGACAGGTCATGCTGAATTCTGCTAAAATATCCTCTGTGTACAACACCAAATAATGCATGCAGAGCAGAATTAGGCCGATACCCGCTAATTATCAAAATCCGGAAAAGAGCCGTTCAATTCTACCACCTAAAAGGAAGCGATTCCCAAACCTTCCATAACAAAGCCATCACCTACAGAGAGATGAACTTGGAGAAGAGTCCCCTAAGCAAGCTGGTCCTTGGGCTCTGTTCACAAACACAAACAGACCCCACAGAGCCCCAGGACAACAACAACAACAACACAATTAGACCCAACCAAATCATGAGAAAACAAAAAGATAATTACTTTAAAAAACAGAGCAAACTAGAATGCTATTTGGCCCTAAACAGAGAGAACACAGTGGCAGAATACCTGACCACTGTGACTGACCCAAAATGAAGGAAATCTTTGACTATGTACAGACTCAGTGAGCATAGCCTTGCTATTGAGAAAGGATGCCATAGGCAGACCTGGCTCTCAAGAGAAGACAGGCTATGTGCACACTGCCCACAAAATGAGGTGGAAACTGAGCTGTACTTCCTAACCTCCTGCCAAATGTATGACCATATTAGAGACACATATTTCCCTCAGATTACACAGACCCACAAATAATTCAAAAACAAATCCAATTTTGATGAACTCCCATATCTATTGGGTGAAAAACCACAGTGTGCCATCACAGCAGCAAGATGTGTGACCTGTTGCCACAAGAAAAGAGCAACCAGTGAAGAACAAACACCATTGTAAATACAACCCATATTTATTTATTTTCCCTTTTGT
>NC_139988.1:91048377-91063505 GCF_964263955.1 Coregonus lavaretus | reverse complement strand
CTCCTCCCCTTCTCCCCCTCCTCCCTCTCATTTTCCCTTCTCTCCTCTCCTCTTCTCTTCTCTCCTCTACTTTTCCCTCTCCCTCTCCTCTTCTCTCCTTTTACATCTCTCCTCTCCTCTCTCTCTCTCTCTCTCTCTCTCTCTCCTCTCTGCTTTTCCCTCTCTCATCTCCTCTTCTGTCCTCTCCTCTCCTCTTTTTCCTCTCCCTTGATGAAATGGGGTCTCTACTCTCTGCAATAACACACACAATCAACCAAATGGTGCCGCTGCCTGTGTGTCTAGGGCATAGAACCTCCAGATCCTAGAAACACATAGAACCCCCCTCTCACCACAAACCTCCCCCCACCACTCCCCCTCTCACCCCAAACCTCCCCCCACCACTCCCCCTCTCACCCCAAACCTCCCCCCACCACTCCCCCTCTCACCCCAAACCTCCCGCTACCACTCCCCCCTCTCACCTGGGTGGGGGGGGGGGGGGGGGGGGGGGGGGATATCATCTGTGTACGGTTCCCTCCCATCCCCTCCAGGAGCCCAAACACACAGGGCACATGCACGTTATGGTACAGGGACCACCAGGGAGGCATCTCATCTCCCCCCTCTCTCGCTCATCTCTCTCTCTCTGTGCAGGACAGAGAATATATTTATCCTTCTTAACATCTCTATCACACACAACATTCCCTCTTGGACACTGCGGTGGCTCCCTTCCAGAATCACCAGCTGGACAAACTCTGGTCTTAGGAGGGAGACTGACTGATACGACTGTTAAAAATAACTGGCCACCTACTCCTCTCTGGCTATTGGTTTCTATTGCCTTTCGACAATTTCATTAATCTGGAACCAATCTGTGCTAGGTATGTATGTTGGATGTAGAAACACAGAGGATGCTGCAGACGGTTTGCCTTTGGGGCTGAATGAGACGGCGGTTTGCCTTTGGGGCTGGATGAGACGTGCGGTTTTGCCTTTGGGCTGAATGAGACGTGCGGTTTGCCTTTGGGGCTGGATGAGACGTGCGGTTTGCCTTTGGGGCTGAATGAGACTGCGTTTGCCTTGGGGCTGGAAGAGACCAGACAGCATTAGACCGGATTCAGACCAGCAGGGGATTCTCAGATTCTTCCAGAATGCTAAGCTAATACTATATGCTACCTATACACACTAAGACAGCGTTTCCCAAACCGGGTCCTGAGGACCCCCAAGGGGTGCACATTTAGGTTTTTGCCCTAGCACTACACAGCTGATTCAAATAATCAAAGCTTGATAATGAATTGATCATTTGAATAGGTGTGTACCCCTTGGGGTCCCCAGGACAGAGTTTGGGAAACGCTGCGCTAAGAGGAAAACATAAATATTATCTGGATGACTGAAGGTAAGAGAACAGCGGAGCTGTTTTAAAACAGAACCCAGATCTGTGACACTAAAGCATAAACCTCAAACACAGCACTTTCAGAAGCAGAAGCTTTCAGTAAAAAATGTTTTATCTCAAGTGAAAAATGTTCCTAAAAATGCACATAAGACCGAACATTTTAGTACCCAGCAAGGTTCTCCAGAGAAAGAGAAGGGAACACTACATACAAGCTAAACTCCCTGGCCTAGCAGACAATCATTATCTCTAATTTAACTTCAGACTAAACCATTTGTATGTTCACTTGTACAAGCTCCTTCTTCTGCAGACTTCTATTTCTGCTTAAGGGTTATTGTCAGGGTGTAATTTATTCCTAGACTACAAATCTTTGGCAGCCTACAGTTATAGCTATGATATGTGGAGCTGAGAGGATAGGGTCTAGCTGTCTCTCTCTGGTTCAGGCCTCAAAAACAAAACGCTGGTCTACAAATAGCAAAATGTGTTTTAGGGACAACAAGGAGAGGGAGGTGGAGAATTACAGTAGCCTGACAACAAGGAGATGGAGGTGGAGAATTACAGTAGCCTGACAACAAGGAGATGGAGGTGGAGAATTACAGTAGCCTGACAACAAGGAGATGGAGGTGGAGAATTACAGTAGCCTACATCTCATGCTATACAAGACACACAACAGGAATGCATAACAGGTCTTACATGGAGAATAAGAGCACTTCCTCCCAGCTGCCCACTGCACTGAGGCTAGGAAACACTATCACCACCGATAAATCTACAATAATCGAGAATTTCAACAAGCATTTTGCTACGGCTGGCCATGCTTTCCATCTGGCTACCACTACCCAGGCCACCAACTCTGCACCCTCTGCTGCAACTTGCCCATGCCCACCCCCCCCCCGCTTCTCCTTCACACAAATTCAGACAGCTGATGTTTTGAAAGCGCTGCAAAATCTGGACCCCTACAAATCAGCTGGGCTAGACAATCTGGACCCTTTCTTTCTAAAACTAGCCGCCGAAATTGTCGCAACCCCTATTACTAGTCTGTTCAACCTCTCTTTCATAACGTCTGAGATCCCCAGAGATTGGAAAGCTGCCGCGGTCATCCCCCTCTTCAAAGGGGGTGACACTCTAGATCCAAACTGCTACAGACCTATATCCATCCTGCCCTGCCTTTCGAAAGTATTCGAAAGCCAAGTTAACAAACAGATCACCGACCATTTCGAATACCACCGTACCTTCTCCGCTATGCAATCCGGTTTCCGAGCTGGTCATGGGTGCACTTCAGCCACGCTCAAGGTCCTAAACGATATTATAACCGCGATTGATAATAGACAGTACTGTGCAGCCGTCTTCATCGACCTGGCCAAGGCTTTCGACTCTGTCAACCACCGCATTCTTATTGGCAGACTAAATAGCCTTGGTTTCTCAAATGACTGCCTCGCCTGGTTCACCAACTACTTCTCAGACAGAGTTCAGTGTGTCAAATCGGAGGGCCTGTTGTCTGGACCTATGGCAGTCTCTATGGGGGTGCCACAGGGTTCAATTCTTGGGCCGACACTTTTCTCCGTGTATATCAATGATGTCGCTCTTGCTGCTGGTGACTCTCAGATCCACCTCTACGCAGACGACACCATTTTGTATACATCTGGCCCTTCATTGGACACTGTGTTAACAAACCTCCAAACGAGCTTCAATGCCATACAACACTCCTTCAGTAGCCTCCAACTGCTCTTAAACACTAGTAAAACTAAATGCATGCTTTTCAATCGAACGCTGCTGGCACCCGCCCACCCGACTAGAATCACCACTCTCGACGGGTCTGACCTAGAGTATGCGGACAACTACAAATACCTAGGTGTCTGGTTAGACTGTAAACTCAACTTCCAGACTCACATAAAGAATCTCCAATCCAAAGTTAAATCTAGAATCGGCTTCCTATTTCGCAACAAAGCCTCCTTCACTCATGCTGCCAAACATGCCCTCGTAAAACTGACTATCCTACCGATCCTTGACTTCGGCGATGTCATTTACAAAATAGCCTCCAACACTCTACTCAGCAAATTGGATGTAGTCTATCACAGTGCCATCCGTTTTGTCTCCAAAGCCCCATACACTACCCACCACTGTGACCTGTACGCTCTTGTTGGCTGGTCCTCACTACATGTTCGTCGTCAAACCCACTGGCTCCAGGCCATCTATAAATCACTGCTAGGCAAATCCCCGCCTTATCTTAGCTCATTGGTCACCATAGCAGCACCCACCCGTAGTCTGCGCTCCAGCAGGTATATCTCACTGGTCATTCCCAAAGCCAACACCTCCTTTGGCCGCCATTCCTTCCAGTTCTCTGCTGCCAATGACTGGAACAAATTGCAAAAATCTCTGAAGCTGGAGACTCTTATCTCCCTCAATAACTTTAAGCATCAGTTGTCAGAGCACCTTACCGATCACTGCACCTGTACACAGCCCATCTGAAATTAGCCCACCCAACTACCTCATCCCTATATTATTTATTTTGCTCATTTGTACCCCAGTATCTCTATTTGCACATAATCTCTTGCACATCTAGCATTCCAGTGTTAATACTATTGTAATTATTTTGCACTATAGCCTATTTATTGCCTTACCTCCATAACTTGCTACATTTGCACACACTGTAAATATATTTTCTGTTGTATTTTTGACTTTTATGTTTTTTACCCCATATGTAACTCTGTGTTGTTTTTATTGCACTGCTTTGCTTTATCTTGGCCAGGTCGCAGTTGTAAATGAGAACCTGTTCTCAACTGGCTTACCTGGTTAAATAAAGGTTAAATAAAAAAAATAAAAAAAAATACATGTTTGAATGAAAGTAACGAATCTCAAATATCTGTTAGAGTCAATCTGCGTGCTCGTCGTCCTCACCAGGGTCTTGACCTGACTGCAATTCGACGTCATAACCAACTTCAGTGGGCAAATGCCCACTTTCGATGGCCACTGGCACGTTGGAAAAGTTATCTTCACAGATTAATCCCGGTTTCAACTGTACCGGGCAGATGGCAGACAGTGTGTATGGCGTCGTGTGGGAGAATGGGGGTTATGGTATGGCCAGTCATAAGCTACGGACAACGAACACAATTGCATTTTATCAATGGCAATTTGAATGCACAGAGATACTGTGAAGAGATCCTGAGGCCCATTGTCGTGCCAAGCATCCACCGCCATCACCTCATGTTTCAGAATGATAATGCTCGGCCCCATGTTGCAAAGATATGTACACAATTCCTGGAAGCTGAAAATGTCCCAGTTCTTCCATGGCCTGCATACTCACCAGACATGTCACCGATTGAGCATGTTTGGGATGCTCTGGATTGACGCGTACGACAGCATGTTCCAGTTCCCGCCAATATCCAGCAACTTCGCACAGAATTGAAGAGGAGTGGGACAACATTCCACAGGCCATAACCAACAGCCTGATCAACTCGATGCGAATGAGATGTGTCGCGCTGCATGAGGCAAATGGTGGTAACACCATATACCGACTGGTTTTCTGATCCCAGTCATGTGAAATCCATAGATTTGGGCCTAATGAATTTATTTTCAATTGACTGATTTCCTTATATGAACTGTAACGTTGAAATCTTTGCATGTTGCGTTTATAGTTTTGTTCAGGGTAGATATAAACGCCATTCCACATGTCATTATGTTATGTATACAAGTGTACGCAGATTATACTTTTATACACATGCCACAACTGCAGAAAACATTATTCAAAACACTTGAGTAACACCACCAATCAGCAACAGGATATTTATTTGTTGCAGAGCATTTCAGAAAGCAGAGTACAGAGTAATAGTAATATTATGATATTTTCATATTAATTTAATTACTGTTTCAAGTAATAATACATTTAAGCTGCATTTATGGGGACCATTGAATCATACATTTACTTCAATTACAACAATTTAAGCAAGAGAGTGAAACAAACTAAGATACTAAAGAAATGTCCAAGAACATCCACCTTTTCCATTTGGATTATCCTATGAAAAGCCCTCAATAATAATATACCCTTTTTTCCTTTCATATTGTCAAATACAGTACTTTACTTCTACTTTTATAGCACCATTTTTCATTGGCATTACAAATGCACATCAAATCACGTCTTACTTATCTCTTAACAACAAAATACAGATCTCTTGTCACGTGACTTTACAAATATAAAGTGTTGTTTTTAAAATGGTGACTTACTAACAGTCTGGTTTGGTGGTGGTGGTGGTGGTGGTGGTGATGGTGGTGGTGGTGGTGGTGGTGATGTGGTGGTGGTGGTGGTGGTGGTGATGGTGGTGGTGGTGGTGGTGGTGGTGGTGGTGGTGATGTGGTGGTGGTGGTGGTGGTGGTGGTGGTGGTGGTGGTGATGGTGGTGGTGGTGGTGGTGGTGGTGGTGATGGTGATGGTGATGGTGGTGGTGGTGGTGGTGGTGGTGGTGATGGTGGTGGTGGTGGTGGTGGTGATGTGGTGGTGGTGGTGGTGGTGGTGGTGGTGGTGATGTGGTGGTGGTGGTGGTGGTGGTGGTGGTGGTGGTGATGGTGGTGGTGGTGGTGGTGGTGGTGGTGGTGGTGGTGGTGATGGTGGTGGTGGTGGTGGTGGTGGTGGTGGTGGTGGTGGTGGTGATGTGGTCAAGTTATTGTACCTACCCTGAGCCCTACATAGCTTCAGTACTGAAAACATGACACATTACACACCTGCGTGGACAGGTCATCAAGAAGACGTAAGAAGATGTAGTTCAATTGGCCTAGGTTCTTATTTATGCAGTTTCAAATTTTTATTACAGCTTTTAAAGCGAAAATCGTTGATTGAAACAATAACAAAGAAATCTAAGTTGATGAGGCATTTATAATTTATAAGAAATCAGTGCCTTCAGAAAGTATTTATACCCCTTATTCCACATTATTTTTCTCTCTCACCCGTCTGCACACAATACCCCATAATGACAAAGTGAAAACATATTTTTAGAAATGTTTGCACATTTATTGAAAATGGAAATACAGAAATATCTCATTTACATATTATAATCACTTTTGGCGGAGATTACAGCTGTGAGTGTTTCTGGGTAAGTCTCTAAGAGTTTTCCACTCCTGGATTGTGCAAAATATGCCCTTTTATTATTTTCTAAATTCTTCAAGCTCTGTCAAATTGGTTGTTGATCATTGCTAGACAACCATTTTCAGATCTTGCCATAGATTTTCAAGTAGATTTAAGTCAAAACTGTAACTCGGCCACTCAGGAACATTCACTGTCTTCTTGGTAAGCAACTCCAGAGTAGATTTGGCCTTGTGTTTAGGTTATTGTCATGCTGAAAGGTGACTTAATCTCCCAGTGTCTGGTGGAAAGCAGACTGAACCAGGTTTTCCTCCAGGATTTTGCCAGTGCTTATCTCTATTCCATTAATTTTTATCCTGAAAAACTCCCTAGTCCTTGCCGATGACAAGCATACCCACAACATGATGCAGACACCACCATGCTTGAAAATATGGAGATTGGTACTCAGTCATGTGTTGGATTTGCCCCAAACATAACGCTTTGTATTCAGGACAAAGTTTAATTTCTTTGCCAATTTTTTTTGCAGTTTTACTTTAGTGCCTTATTGCAAACAGGATGCATGTTTTGGAATATTTTTTATTCTGTACAGGCTTCCTTCTTTTCACTCTGTCAGTTAGGTTAGTACTGTGGAGTAACTACAATGTGCTCCTATCACAGCCATTCAACTCTGTAACTGTTTTGAAGTCACCATTCGCCTCATGGTGAAATCCCTGAGTGGTTTGCTCCTCTCTGGTAACTGAGTTGGGAAGGACGCCTGTATCTTTGTAGTGACTGGGTGTATTGATACACCATCCAAAGTGTAATTAATAACTTCACCAACTTCAATGGCAGCTTTTTATGCAACTTATGTGGCTTGTTAAGCACATTTTTAAAATGATTTAGGCTTGCCATAACAAAGGGGTTGAATATTTATTGACTCAAGACATTTCAGCTTTTCATTTTTTATTAATTTGTAACAGTTTCTAAAAACATGATTTCAGTTTGACTTTATGGGGGGGTATTGTGTGTAGGCCAGTAACACATCATCTCAATTTAATCCATTAAAAAAAAAATTCAGGCTGCAACACAAAAAAAAAAACATGGGGAAAAAGCCAAGGGGTGTATAATAAAACAGTACTTTCTGAAGACATCTGTATCATGAATTTATAAGTCCAAAAAATGGATGTAGCAGCTACGGATTCCAGCTTTCATTTCTCTTTTTGCAATTTTTATAAATTTTGGTGGAGTGGCAGCATACTAACTAATACTCTACAGTCGCAGCTATGCTAGAGATACAGTACAATTGGATTTGATGACGCTTAGGTTTTAACTAAGCAGTGTGACTGTACGTGGGTAAACTTAGCCTCTTGAAAAGTGATCCCAACGGATTGCTTTTGTCGTTAATTATAATATTTCTCAACTCTTACGTACAAAACTCTCACAGCAAGACACACACTATTACAAACGTCTAGGAGCCTTTCAGTGATAATATAGAAACCGACCAGGTAACGTGTTCCTAAAAACCCTTCGCAACTCAACATGTTTCCAAATCACACAAATCAATGTTTGTTTTTTTTTGCATTCAAAAAGCACTTGAAATTTTGAAATAATAACCATAATAAATGTCAAGCGTTAAAAACTAAGAAAAAATGTGCAATAGAAATGAATATTGTCCACCCTGTTTTCCTAGATTATTATACATTATAGGAAGGACGGTGCCTTTAGTAAAAAAAAAAGAGACTGGAGGCCAGGTGTTGCTAAGCGGAGGCTGGGAGCGTTAAGGTAAAGTTGGGCAAACAGTACATGCTGGAAGCTAACAGTGGCTATAGGGATAGTTATGAGTGCTGGAAGCTAACACCCCCCCCCCCCCCCCCCCCCCCCCCCCTCTCTCTCGCTCTCTCTTTCCGACACCTGTTAGAACAGTCTAACTTTTTACTGCTGTGGGGGGGGGGTGTGGGGGGGGGGATAGAGGAGGGGTTAGTGGGGCGTAGAGGTTACTCTTTAGTATCGCTAAGAAGGCTTTGGGGAGGAGGCGTGGCCCATTTGGGAAGTGGGTGTGGCATGTGGGGAAGTGGGTGTGGTTAAATCAACTGTTGTCGCTGTATTGACCAGTCGACACACTCCTCCCTCGATGGCCAGCGACTGTCCTGCTACAGCCCCGGGAGGCAGGCGGGATATGTGAGTCTGGGGAGAGAGAGACAGAGAGAGAGAGAGAGAGAGAGACAGAGAGAGAGAGAGAGTGAGTACAGTTCTTACAAAATACATAGCAAAAGAGACAGAGACGGAGAATATTAAGAGAGATATGTAGAACACAGAGAGAACGGAGGGGGTTGGGGGGTAACAGAGATTAGTGTTGAGGAGTGGAGAACCAGGGGGAGGAGAGGAGAACCAGGGGGAGGAGAGGAGAACCAGGGGGAGGAGTGGAGAACCAGGGGGAGGAGAGGAGAGGAACACAGCTGTGAGGCTGGGAGTGGGGCTTCCTTTTGTGGGATCAAAGGAGAACCGTCTCTCCTTGCGCTAATAACTCTAGCAGGCCAGGCCAGGCAGTAATCCCTGCCTCCCTCACCCTCCCAGCCTGTAACACCATAAGGTCATCTGTCACTACTGTGGGCCAACTCTGTCGCAGCCGGCCGCGACCGGGAGACTCATGGGGCGGCGCACAATTGGCCCAGCGTCGTCCAGGGTAGGGGAGGGAATGGCCGGCAGGGATGTAGCTCAGTTGATAGAGCATGGCGTTTGCAACGCCAGGGTTGTGGGTTTGATTCCCACGGGGGGCCAGTATAAAAAAAACAAATATGTATTCCCTAACTGTAAGTCGCTCTGGATAAGAGCGTCTGCTAAATGACTAAAATGTAATGTAATGTAAAACCCTGGGAGAGTCAGACCAGGACAGGCCAGGGTCCTGTTCAATAGGGGGGGCAAAAGAAAAGGTTTGAAAATGTTTTGCGATTAAGCTTCTTATTAGATAAGAGCTTCTCTTATTAAGTCCAGGAAGTCCCTGCCCCTTTTTCAGTGTGTTTCCATCTGTTTGGTGCCTGACGACCACACAACCCAGGCCAGGACACACATGGCAACACTCACAGCAGCTCGTAGCCTGTTATCTCTGCTATGCCCCTCAGACTGCGTTCTATACCTCCCCTTCATCTTCAGACAGGGTTAAAAGTGGATTTAAATGGGTTAAGGGGGAGTACAGAAGACCCCACGAGTGAATCATACTTTTGATGTGCTCAACATGGTTACAAAAAAATGTCCTCCTAGTTGAAAAACTGAACATGACCATATCCTCAACACCACTATCAGATGGGACACAGCTGAGATGATCATTTCTGTTTCATTCAAACCCAGATTAAACATTACAGGAAGATGGAGTGAAAGAGCTGTGAGAGGGAAAAGGACTAAAGGGCTTCATTAACCAAACACAGAGGGTGATTATCCAACCACAGTGCTCAGGGTGTGTGTGTGTGTGTGTGTGTGTGTGTGTGTGTGTGTGTGTGTGTGTGTGTATGTGTACCCAGCCTGGTTGGTTGGCTGGTAAGAAGATCCACTCAACTAGAGTAGATTGAACACTAGGTCCCTGTTCATTAGGGCACGCAACAGAAAACGTTTTAAAATTCTTATTGGACAAGTCATGGTAGTCTGTCGCGGTTTCAATGCGTTTTCTTCCGTTTGGTGCATAATGAACAGGACCCCGTTCACAGAGGTAATCTGAGGACAGGCTAATGGAACTCTATTCCCTATATAGTGCACTACTTTTGAACAGAGCCATATTGGACGGGGAAGAAAGTAGTGGTTTCATTTGGGACACAGATGCTGCCACCCCATATGAACATAAACATGGTGTCCTGCTGCCACTCCATATGAACATAAACATGGTGTCCTGCTGCCACTCCATATGAACATCAACATGGTGTCCCGCTGCCACTCCAGTGCTGAACATCAACATGGTGTCCCGCTGCCACTCCAGTGCTGAACATCAACATGGTGTCCTGCTGCCACCCCATATGAACATCAACATGGTGTCCTGCTGCCACCCCATATGAACATCAACATGGTGTCCCGCTGCCACTCCATATGAACATCAACATGGTGTCCTGCTGCCACTCCATATGAACATCAACATGGTGTCCTGCTGCCACTCCATATGAACATCAACATGGTGTCCTGCTGCCACCCCATATGAACATCAACATGGTGTCCTGCTGCCACCCCATATGAACATCAACATGGTGTCCTGCTGCCACCCCATATGAACATCAACATGGTGTCCTGCTGCCACCCCATATGAACATCAACATGGTGTCCTGCTGCCACCCCATATGAACATCAACATGGTGTCCTGCTGTCACCCCATATGAACATCAACATGGTGTCCTGCTGCCACCCCATATGAACATCAACATGGTGTCCTGCTGCCACCCCATATGAACATCAACATGGTGTCCTGCTGCCACCCCATATGAACATCAACATGGTGTCCTGCTGCCACCCCATATGAACATCAACATGGTGTCCCGCTGCCACCCCATATGAACATCAACATGGTGTCCCGCTGCCACCCCATATGAACATCAACATGGTGTCCTGCTGCCACCCCATATGAACATCAACATGGTGTCCCGCTGCCACCCCATATGAACATCAACATGGTGTCCCGCTGCCACCCCATATGAACATCAACATGGTGTCCTGCTGCCACTCCAGTGTGAACATCAACATGGTGTCCTGCTGCCACTCCAGTGCTGAACATCAACATGGTGTCCTGCTGCCACCCCATATGAACATCAACATGGTGTCCTGCTGCCACCCCATATGAACATCAACATGGTGTCCTGCTGCCACTCCATATGAACATCAACATGGTGTCCTGCTGCCACTCCAGTGCTGAAGATCAACATGGTGTCCTGCTGCCACTCCATATGAACATCAACATGGTGTCCTGCTGCCACTCCAGTGCTGAACATCAACATGGTGTCCTGCTGCCACCCCATATGAACATCAACATGGTGTCCTGCTGCCACTCCAGTGCTGAACATCAACATGGTGTCCTGCTGCCACCCCATATGAACATCAACATGGTGTCCTGCTGCCACCCCATATGAACATCAACATGGTGTCCTGCTGCCACCCCATATGAACATCAACATGGTGTCCTGCTGCCACTCCAGTGCTGAACATCAACATGGTGTCCTGCTGCCACCCCATATGAACATCAACATGGTGTCCTGCTGCCACCCCATATGAACATCAACATGGTGTCCTGCTGCCACCCCATATGAACATCAACATGGTGTCCTGCTGCCACCCCATATGAACATCAACATGGTGTCCTGCTGCCACTCCAGTGCTGAACATCAACATGGTGTCCTGCTGCCACCCCATATGAACATCAACATGGTGTCCTGCTGCCACTCCAGTGCTGAACATCAACATGGTGTCCTGCTGCCACCCCATATGAACATCAACATGGTGTCCTGCTGCCACCCCATATGAACATCAACATGGTGTCCTCCTGCCACCCCATATGAACATCAACATGGTGTCCTGCTGCCACTCCAGTGCTGAACATCAACATGGTGTCCTTCTGCCACCCCATATGAACATCAACATGGTGTCCTGCTGCCACCCCATATGAACATCAACATGGTGTCCTGCTGCCACCCCATATGAACATCAACATGGTGTCCTGCTGCCACCCCATATGAACATCAACACGGTGTCCTGCTGCCACCCCATATGAACATCAACATGGTGTCCTGCTGCCACCCCAGTGCTGAACACTTGACTACACCACAACATGTGATCTAGTCTGTTATATCACACCTGACTACACCACAACACAACAGGAGATTTCCCACAGGATGGCAACTCACAATACTAACATACTTTTATGAACTTTTAACTGCATCTCCACAGCATCTGAACAACCCATGATTGTATTCCCATGAGCCAGTGGGGCTGATGGATGGAGTGATGGAGTAAAGAGACAGATGTTTCCAGTCAAGTTTCTGTTGACAGCTTGTTGTTCTCCAGTGATTGAAGTGACTGACCACACTGGAGAACTCTGATTCACTTTAAATAGAACAATGTTTTTCTGTGTTTGCTTGTGAAAAAACACAACCCTGATCTGTGTCTACGAGCAGCTAGCTCACACGTTAACACCCGAGTGGAGGAGGAGAGGGGGAGGAGGAGAGAGGAGAGGGGAGGAGAGGGGAGGAGAGAGGAGTGGGGAGGAGAGGGGAGGAGAGGAGAGGGGAGGAGGAGAGAGGAGAGGGGGAGGAGGAGAGGAGAAGAGGAGAGGGGAGGAGCAAGGAGGAGAGGAGGAGAGGGAGGAGAGGAGAAGAGAGGAGGAGAGAAGAGAGGAGGAGAGGAAAGAGGAGGAGAGAGGAGGAGAGGAGAGGGGAGGAGGAGAGAGGAGAGAGGAGAGGGGGAGGAGGAGAGGAGAAGAGGAGAGAGGAGAGAGGAGAGGGGGAGGAGGAGAGGAGGAGAGGGAAGAGAGGAGAAGAGAGGAGGAGAGAAGAGAGGAGGAGAGAGGAGGAGAGGAGAGGAAAGGAAAGAGGAGGAGGAGAGGCGGAGGAGAGTAGAGGAAGAGAGGAGAAGAGGAGTAGAGGAGCAGAGGAGGAGAGAGAGGGTATAAATAAACATATAGCACAATGCCCAGTGTGTTATTACTGCTTTGATGTTGTGGTGGTTTAAAAATTATATCAGAACAATCATGGGATTCTATCAGAACAATCATGGGATTCTATCAGAACAATCATGGGATTCTATCAGAACAATCATGGGATTCTATGCTAGAACAATCATGGGATTCTATCAGAACAATCATGGGATTCTATCAGAACAATCATGGGATTCTATGCCAGAACAATCATGGGATTCTATGCCAGAACAATCACAGGATTCTATCAGAACAATCACGGGATTCTATCAGAACAATCACAGGATTCTATCAGAACAACCACAGGATTCTATCAGAACAATCATGGGATTCTATCAGAACAACCACAGGATTCTATTAGAACAATCATGGGATTCTACCAGAACAATCACAGGATTCTATCAGAACAATCATGGGATTCTACCAGAACAATCACAGGATTCTATCAGAACAATCACAGGATTCTATCAGAACAATCACAGGATTCTATCAGAACAATCATGGGATTCTATCAGAACAACCACAGGATTCTATCAGAACAATCATGGGATTCTACCAGAACAATCACAGGATTCTATCAGAACAATCACATGATTCTATCAGAACAATCATGGGATTCTATCAGAACAACCACAGGATTCTATCAGAACAATCATGGGATTCTACCATAACAACCACAGGATTCTATCAGAACAATCATAATACATTTATTCTCCCTATGAAATGGAAAATAAAAACACAATATACTTTAATAAAACACATGTCATATTATTATTTGACACAACAGACAAAACAAACAATGGTCAAGAGGTCAAAACTGGATCTCTGTTTAAAGTCAGACATGCTTTAAAGTGGTCCAAATGTGTCTAGGAGGGGAATGAGCCATTCAGGAAAAAAGCATTAAAAAAATAAAACAATTTGGAAAGGCACACATCCATGCCATGCCAACTGACAGTTATCACCATACACATAGGCCTATAAGGTCCTGTTAACACTGTACAGGTTCAATCAAGTCTTACAGTCAAATCATGTGCCAGACATTGTATATGATGAAGAACAGTACATGAAGTATCTACAGGGATGAGGTGTGTTCTAAATATACAGTACCAGGCAAACGTTTGGACACACCTACTCATTCAAGGGTTTTTCTTTATTTTGACTATATTCTACATTGTAGAATAATAGTGAAGACATCAAAATTATGAAATAACACATATGGAATCATGTAGTAACCAAAAAAAGTGTTCAACAAATCAAAATATATTTTATATTTGAGATTCTTCAAATAGCCACCCTTTGCCTTGATGACAGCTTTGCACACTCTTGGCATTCTCTCAACCAGCTTCATGAGGTAGTCACCTGGAATGTATTTCAATTAACAGGTGTGCCTTGTTAAAAGTTAATTTCTTTAATTTCTTTCCTTCTTAATGCGTTTGAGCCAATCAGTTGTGTTGTGACAAGGTAGGGGTGGTATACAGAAGATAGCCCTATTTGGTAAAAGACCAAGTCCATATTATGGCAAGAACAGCTCAAATAAGCAAAGAGAAACGACAGTCCATCATTACTTTAAGACATGAAGTTCAGTCAATACGGAACATTTCTTCAAGTGCAGTCGCAAAAACCGTCAAGCACTATGATGAAACTGGCTCTCATGAGGACCGCCACAGGAATGGAAGACCCAGAGTTACCTCTGCTGCAGAGGATAAGTTCATTAGAGTTACCAGCCTCAGAAATTGCAGCCCAAATAAATACTTCACAGAGTTCAAGTAACAGACACATCTCAACATTAACTGTTCAGAGGGGACTGTGTGAATCAGGCCTTCATCATCGAATTGCTGCAAAGAAACCACTACTAAAGGACACCAATAAGAAGAAGAGATTTGCTTGGGCCAGGAAACACGAGCAATGGACATTAGACCGGTGGATATTGGAGTCCAAATTGGAGATTTTTGGTTCCAACCGCCATGTCTTTGTGAGATGCGGTGTGGGTGAACGGATGATCTCCGCATGTGTAGTTCCCACCGTAAAGCATGGAGGAGGTGGTGTTATGGTGTGGGGGTGCTT
>NC_139988.1:91020877-91043377 GCF_964263955.1 Coregonus lavaretus | reverse complement strand
CTATCAGGAATTAAACTGAGCAGAGCGTTATCTAATATCTATCAGGAATTAAACTGAGCAGAGCGTTATCTAATATCTATCAGGAATTAAACTGAGCAGAGCGTTATCTAATATCCATCAGGAATTCAATTGTCTGAATCCCCCATACCATTCCTCTACCCTGTCTGGGCCAAACTAAACAACTGCTAGCAATTATTCTGTGTGTGATAGGGCTGTCCCCAACAACAACAAAATATTGGTAGACCGAGAGTCGTCCTGTTCTTTCGACCAAAGCGATTGGTCAAAATGTTTCCACATATTTGTCCATATATAGACAGACGCACCCTGTGTGTTTGAATAAAAATCTACTACACATGCACTGAGCTTGTCTGACGTTTTAAGCACGCGGTTTGATTAAATAATTAAGAAACACAAAAGGACTCAAGAAAGAGCCCGATCGTCACGCTGTGTTAAAAAAAAAAGACTGGCGCACGATGTCTCGCTCTCCTCCCTACTGCAGAGAAAAGGCACCACATCACAGCAAGTGATTACTGCGCTGTCCATGCTGAAGCTGCAACATCATTTCAGCCATTTAGTTTCTTACTTGCTTCCGAATGAAAGGTTCTGTTACCGAAATCCCTCATTTGTTTAGGAAAAACATTCCATATTCCCCTCAACCTTTGCTCTCTTTACGTGAAACGTAAGCATCGCGTGCACGTGACCAATAGGGCCTGGTCTATCATAATCACATCAATACACTGGTTATAACAAAACTTCGAACGCGGTAACACGTGACAGAAAAATGGATGCGGAGGGACGGGAAAATAGAAACTCGAAACGGGCGAATGTTTACCGGTTGCTCAGGAGGGAAAGGGGGAAGTCAGATCCGTGGAAGACATTTGACTTAGTTGTGGAAACTACTAGAGATCAAGTAAAAGGAGGGTATAGGAGTAAGCGTTGCGTGAATATTATGTTGTAAAGGAGTTGCTGTTAGATTACAATATCATAATTTTTTCTGACCATTTGGAAATAGTGTTAACACAAAATAAATAAATGTTTCTATTCTAACGAGAAAAATAAATAAATATATAAAGCCTTTATTACAGCAGATTAAAAACAGTTGCATGCATTCATGAATTACAGTTTATTTATTGTTTAGGCTAATTATTGAAAAGCTCCCTTTGTTATTTAATTTTAAAACTAAAATGCTTGATTGCATTTGAAAGCATGAATGTCTCGTATGCTGTGTGATGGCATGAACAAATGAATGATTGATACAGTAGCCTATACAGCTGCGGGAGAAAAATAAATTAAGAGACCACTGCAAAATTATCAGTTTCTCTGGTTTTACTATTTATAGGTATGCGTTTTGGGTAAAAATAAATTTTTTGTTTTATTCTATAAACTACTGACAACATTTCTCCCAAATTCCAAATAAATATATTGTCATTTAGAGCATTTATTTGCAGAAAATGACAACTGGTCAAAACAACAAAAAAGATGCAGTGTTGTCAGACCTCGAATAATGCAAAGAAAATAAGTTCATGTTCATTTTTAAACAACACAATAGTAATGTTTTAACTTAGGAAGAGTTCAGAAATCAATATTTGGTGGAATAACCCTGATTTTCAATCACAGCTTTCATGCGTCTTGGCATGCTCTCCACCAGTCTTTCACATTGATGTTGGGTGACTTTATGCCACTCCTGGCGCAAAAATTCAAGCAGCTCGGCTTTGTTTGATGGCTTGTGACCATCCATCTTCCTCTTGATCACATTCCAGAAATGTTCAATGGGGTTCAGGTCTGGAGATTGGGCTGGCCATGACAGGGTCTTGATCTGGTGGTCCTCCATCCACACCTTGATTGACCTGGCTGTGTGGCATGGTGCATTGTCCTGCTGGAAAAAACAATCCTCAGAGTTGGGGAACAATGTCAGAGCAAAAGGAAGCAAGTTTTCTTCCAGGACAACCTTGTACGTGGCTTGATTAATGCGTCCTTCACAAAGACAAATCTGCCCGATTCCAGCCATGCTGAAGCACCCCCAGATCATCACTGATCCTCCACCAAATTTCACAGTGGGTGCGAGACACTGTGGCTTGTAGGCCTCTCCAGATCTCTGTCTAACCATTAGACGACCAGGTGTTGGGCAAAGCTGAAAATTGGACTCATCAGAGAAGATGACCTTTCTCCAGTCCTCTACGGTCCAATCCTTATGGTCTTTTGAAAACATCAGCCTGCCTCTTCTTTGCTTCTCATTGATGAAGGGCTTTTTTCTAGCTTTGCAAGACTTCAGCCCTGCCCCTAGGAGCCTGTTTCGAACCGTCCTCGCCATGCACTTCACCCCAGCTGCCGTTTGCCATTCTTTTTGTAGGTCACTTGATGTCATCCTACGGTTGTTGAGTGACATTCGAATGAGTTGGAGGTCATCCCGGTCAGTAGAGAGTCATTTTCACCCTCTGCCGGTCTGTAGCTTTGTTGTCCCCAATGTCTGCTGCTTGACCTTGTTCTTATGAACCGCCGTCTTTGAAATTTTAAGGATGGAAGCAACCTGACGCTCACTGTATCCCTCTGCCAGTAAAGCCAGAATTGAACCCTTCTTTTCATCACTCAAAAAAAAGTAATAAAAAAAAATCACTCAAATCTTTCCTTTCAACTCATTTGGCATGGTCAATAGTAATTATTTGATTAATATTACTTTTGAGGTACTATTAGCACTGTTTTTGCCATCCAGCTGGTCCTATTGCAAGAGGATAGTGATGACCACAGCAGTGGATTTTATACTTTTCCTCGTTAAATAAGATTTGGTTCAGATGATCACCTAATCAGTACCTAATTCAGTAGAATGAGGTGTGCCTGTGTTGGAATTCAACAGACACTGGAATGGAATGGCTGTCATACACGTAGAGATGCTGATTTAAGAAAACTTTGCAGTGGACTCTTAATTTCTTCCACAGCTGTATATTGAAATATACCATAGGCCTAAGTAAGTTACGGTATTAAGACTAAACAGGACGCGCTCCTAGGCCTACAGCTCGATGGCGGTTATACAGGGCTACTCCTATACAAAGCCTACTAATGATAACGACATGACTTATCAATGTAATGACGATCATATGAATAATAGTAATCCTAACAATAACAAGGAGATCTAGATAAAAAGGAGGGTATAGGTAAAGCCATTATTACAATGTAGCATAGATTAAAAAACAGAATTTGTTGGTTGCGTGTTTGCGTGAGGCTTGGTGCTCACGGAAATCAGTAGGCTATTAAACAAACACTCAAACAGGAAACAGGAAGCAGGATCTGTCTTAGTTCTGTAGATATACTGTATATGGATGGTTTATTAAGCCAGGCACATTTAACAGTTAGGCTATTGATTATAGACCTAATTAAGTTTCCTCTCTCCTCAATTTTCTTAGACAATTAGGGCTGTTTCCTCGTCTCTCCTGTGGCCACATTGTTCTCAATCCCAATACGCTGGTTCACTTTGCTATTTTGTTAGTCCCCACAAGGTCAAATGCTATTTTTAGGGGGTTTAGGGTTAAGGTTAGAATTAGTGTTAGGGTTAGAATTAGCTTAAGGGTTAGGAGCTAGGGTTAGGTTTTGGGCTTAAGGTTAGGTTTAGGGAAAAAAATGATTTTGAACGGGACTAAATTGTGTCCCCCCACAAGGTAAGTTATACAAGACTGTGTGTGTGTGTCTGTTCTTCACATTGTGGATGCATACACCACCTCACCAGGAAGATGACTTCATTCACAAAATAACATCCGGCTTAACTACAGGTAAAGTAAAAGAACCAGATCTTTTGTGATGCAGAATAACTTGTAATTGGTGGCTAGGATTACATCCTTTCCAGGGAAGGAGAATGAGAAAACAACACAACTAGAAGCCGGTGATTCTGAAGGAGTCACGTCCAAGGAAATAACGACTTCTCACATGAGCGGAATCAAGGAGGAATACTTTGGATAACAGACATGGAATTAGGACAACTATAGTAATAATAATAATAATAGTAATAATAATAATAATAATAATAATATGCCATTTAGCAGACGCTTTTATCCAAAGCGACTTACAGTCATGTGTGCATACATTTGTACGTATGGGTGGTCCCGGGGATTGAACCCACTACCCTGGCGTTACAAGCGCCATGCTCTACCAATTGAGCTACAGAGGACCACATTATAAGTGAAATAATCTGTCTGTACACAATTGTTGGAAAAACTACCTGTGTCATGCACAAAGTAGATGTCCTAACCGACTTGCCAAAACTATAGTTTGTTAACAAGAAATTTGTGGAGTGGTTGAAAAACGAGTTTTAATGACTCCAACCTAAGTGTATGTAAACTTCCGACTTCAACTGTATGTCTTTAACATCAATTACATGACATTATCATTGATTTGAACATTTCATTTGATTTAAAAAAGCATTTAACGCTAAGCTTTTAAGTTGCATGTTAGGAAAGGGAAAGGTGGAGACCTAGTCAGTTGTACAACTGAATGCATTCAACTGAAATGTGTCTTCCGCATTTAACCCAACCCCTCTGAATCAGAGAGGAGCAGGGGGGGGGGGGGGGGCTGCCTTAATCCACATCCACATCATCGGCGCCCGGGGCAACAGTGGGTTAACTGTGTTGCTCAGGAGCAGAACGACAGATTTTTACCTTGTCAGCTCGGAGATTCGATCCAGCAACCTTTTGGTTACTGGCCCAACGCTCCTACCGGCCAGGCTACCACGTTACGGCCAGGCTACCACGTTACGGCCAGGCTACCACGTTACGGCCAGGCTACCACGTTACGGCCAGGCTACCACGTTACGGCCAGGCTACCACGTTACGGCCAGGCTACCACGTTACGGCTCAATAAAGAGATTGAGAAACAGAAAGAAAGAGAGTCGTTCTAGAGATTCTATTTAGAGAGCTTGACTTACACGGGTCGTGTCAGCTTGAGGGTTCTCTGGCCACATCAAAGAATGGACTCATCCTCTCTCCTCACTTAGGAAGAGTGTGTGTCTGTGTGTGTGTCTGTGTGTGTGTGTGTGTGTGTGTGTGTGTGTGTGTGTGTCTGTGTGTGTGTGTCTGTGTGTGTGTGTGTGTCTGTGTGTGTGTGTGTGTGTCTGTGTGTGTGTGTGTGTGTGTGTGTCTGTGTGTGTGTGTGTGTGTGTGTGTGTGTGTGTGTGTATGTGTGTGTGTGTGTGTGTGTGTCTGTGTGTGTGTGTGTGTGTGTGTGTCTGTGTGTGTGTGTGTGTGTGTGTGTGTGTGTGTGTCTGTGTGTGTGTGTGTGTGTGTGTCTGGGTTTATGGAGCTGTGTCAGGTTTAATGAGAGACTTCAGAGACAACAACAGGACAGTTAGCTCCAAGATGACTAGATCGTCTCTCTTCCAACTGTCTTACCGTGCGTCCCAAATCACACCCTATTCTATATATAGGGCACTATGGGCCCAGGTCGAAAGTAGTACACTATATAGGCATTAGGGTGTCAATTGGGATGCAACCTTAGTGATGTCCGTCTCGGAACGATCGGACGGCGACAGACTTCTAAAGGAGGCCAGAACAAGACCAAAACCACCTAAATGATTCCACACTTTCTCGCCCCCTGTTCAACCCTAACGGTCACTTCCTCTCATAGACCCAGAAAGACAGAGAGAAACAGAGAGAGCACAACAAAGTTAACAAGGCTCATTCAACACTGACCACTTCTGAAAAATACAGAAAATAGCCCAACACCATCTTCAAATTAGCTGTCAACAAAATATTGATGTGGCCTGAAAATAACTGCAGCTGTCTGTCAAATATGAATCTATGGGCTGTTAGCAGGGCCTGTTTTGAACAGATGTAAGTCATATATTAATCCAGAAAGCTTGGATGTCTTTGTTGCCAATGTTTCCAGCTAATTTCAGCTTTTCGCTTCAGTTTTGTCATTACCTCCTCCATGCCGGCAAACTGAGACGTGTCTCTCTGATGCTTGGCTGAAACTGACAGTGTGTAGTGTGTGTGTACGTGTGTGTGTGTGTGTACGTGCTCATTCGTGTGTGTGTGAGAGTGTGTGTGTGAGTGTTACTTACTGATGAACTTGTTCTGCATAGCCTCCAGCAGTGCCTGGTGAGCATCTTCACACTGCATGGCAGAAGAACACTCCCGTGCCAGCATGGTCCGGATTAGATGTTCCCCACAACCTAGACACACACACACACACACACACACAGACACACACACACACACACACACACACACACACACACACACACACACACACACACACACGGAAAGACAGGAGGTGAGATGCTTATGAATGAATGAGTTATGAACACCATAAATAAACTGTTATTGACATAGGGTTTCTGTTTATGGCTATAGAATGTCACTGGTATTGACGTCTCAGAACAAGGCCCCAAAGACAAGAAAGGGTGGGATGTTTTGGAAACAAACAAACAAAATGCACATCAACACATCTCAACACAAACAACATTACCAAAAGTATGTGGACACCTGCTCGTCCAACATCTCATTCCAACATCATGGGCATTAATATGGAGTTGGTCCCCCCCTTTTGCTGCTATAACAGCCTCCACTCTTCTGGGAAGGCTTTCCACTAGATGTTGGAACATTGCTGCAGGGACTTGCTTCCATTCAGCACCAAGAGCATTAGTGAGGTCGGGCACTGATGTTGGGCGATTAGGCCTGGCTCGCAGTCGGCGTTCTGATTGATCCCAAAGGCGTTCGATGGGGTTGAGGTCAGGGCTCTGTGCAGACCAGTCAAGTTCTTCCACACCGATCTCAACAAACCATTTCTGTATGGACCTCGCTTTGTGCACAGGGGGCATTGTCATGCTGAAACAGGAAAGGGCCTTCCCCAAACTGTTGCCACAAAGTTGGAAGCACAGAATCATACAGAATAAGAGTAATTGTCTGCTGTAGCGTTAAGATTTCCCTTCACTGTAACTAAGGGGCCCGAACCATGAAAAACAGCCCTAGACCATTATTCCCCCTCCACCAAACTTTACAGTTGGCACTATGCGTTGGGGCAGGTCAAGTTCTCCTGGCGTCCGCCAAACCCAGATTCATCCGTCGGACTGCCAGATGGTGAAGCGTGATTCATCCCTCCAGAGAACGCGTTTCCACTACTCCAGAGTCCAATGGCGGCGAGCTTTACACCACTCCAGCCAACGCTTGGTATTGCGTATGGTGATCTTAGGCTTGTGTGCGGCTGCTCGGCCATGGAAACCCATTTCATGAAGCTCCCGACGAACAGCTCCTGTGCTGACATTGCTTCCAGGCAGTTTGGAACTGTAGTGAGTGTTGCAACCGAGGACAGACAATTTTTACGCGCTTCAGCGGTCCCGTTCTGTGAGCTTGTGTGGCCTACCACTTCGGGGCTGAGCCGTTGTTGCTCCTACACGTTTCCACTTCACAGTAACAGCACTTACAGTTGAACGGGGCAGCTCTAGCAGGGCAAAAAGGTTGACAAAATGACTTGTTGGAAAGGTTGCGTCCTATGACAGTGACACGTTGAAAGTCACTGAGCTCTTCAGTAAGGCCATGCTACTGCCAATGTTTGTCTATGGAGATTGAATGGATGTGTGCTCTATTTTATACACCTGTCAGAAACGGGAGTGGCTGAAATAGCAGAATCCACTAATTTGAAGGGGTGTCAACATACTTTTAACCAGGTAGTATATATAAACACACCTCAACACAAACACACAACATATAAACACACAACATAACATATCTCAACATATCAACACATATCAAAATATAAACACATCTCAACATACACTGAGCAACAAAACATTAAAGAACACCTTCCTAATATTGAGTTGCTTCCTCTCTTTTGCCCTAAGAACAGCCTCAATTTGTCGGGCCGTGGACTCTACAAGATGTCAAAAGCGTTCCACAAGGATTGCTGGCCCATGTTGACTCCAATGCTTCCCACAGTTTTGTTTTGTCCACTCAGTGTATAAACACACAACACATCTCAATATATCAACACATCCACACTGACAATATATCAACACATCCACACTGACAATATATCAACACATCCACACTGACAATATATTAACACATCCACACTGACAATATATCAACACATCCACACTGACAATATATCAACACATCCACACTGACAATATATTAACACATCCACACAGACAATATATCAACACATCCACACAGGCAATATATCAACACATCCACACTGACAATATATCAACACATCCACACTGACAATATATCAACACATCCACACTGACAATATATCAACACATCCACACTGACAATATATTAACACATCCACACAGACAATATATCAACACATCCACACTGACAATATATCAACACATCCACACTGGCAATATATCAACACATCCACACTGACAATATATCAACACATCCACACTGGCAATATATCAACACATCCACACTGACAATATATCAACACATCCACACTGACAATATATCAACACATCCACACTGGCAATATATCAACACATCCACACTGGCAATATATCAACACATCCACACAGGCAATATATCAACACATCCACACTGACAATATATCAACACATCCACACAGGAAATATATCAACACATCCACACTGACAATATATCAACACATCCACACTGGCAATATATCAACACATCCACACTGACAATATATCAACACATCCACACTGACAATATATCAACACATCCACACAGGCAATATATCAACACATCCACACAGGCAATATATCAACACATCCACACTGACAATATATCAACACATCCACACTGACAATATATCAACACATCCACACAGGCAATATATCAACACATCCACACTGACAATATATCAACACATCCACACTGGCAATATATCAACACATCCACACTGACAATATATCAACACATCCACACAGGCAATATATCAACACATCCACACAGGCAATATATCAACACATCCACACAGACAATATATCAACACATCCAAACTGACAATATATCAACACATCCACACAGGCAATATATCAACACATCCACACTGACAATATATCAACACATCCACACAGACAATATTTCAACACATCCACACTGACAATATATCAACACATCCACACTGGCAATATATCAACACATCCACACTGACAATATATCAACACATCCACACTGACAATATATCAACACATCCACACTGGCAATATATCAACACATCCACACAGGCAATATATCAACACATCCACACAGGCAATATATCAACACATCCACACAGGAAATATATCAACACATCCACACAGGCAATATATCAACACATCCACACTGACAATATATCAACACATCCACACAGGCAATATATCAACACATCCACACTGACAATATATCAACACATCCACACAGGAAATATATCAACACATCCACACTGACAATATATCAACACATCCACACTGGCAATATATCAACACATCCACACTGACAATATATCAACACATCCACACTGACAATATATCAACACATCCACACAGGCAATATATCAACACATCCACACAGGCAATATATCAACACATCCACACTGACAATATATCAACACATCCACACTGACAATATATCAACACATCCACACAGGCAATATATCAACACATCCACACTGACAATATATCAACACATCCACACTGGCAATATATCAACACATCCACACTGACAATATATCAACACATCCACACAGGCAATATATCAACACATCCACACAGGCAATATATCAACACATCCACACAGACAATATATCAACACATCCAAACAGGCAATATATCAACACATCCACACAGGCAATATATCAACACATCCACACAGGCAATATATCAACACATCCACACAGGCAATATATCAACACATCCACACTGACAATATATCAACACATCCACACTGGCAATATATCAACACATCCACACAGGCAATTTATCAACACATCCACACAGGCAATATATCAACACATCCACACTGACAATATATCAACACATCCACACAGGCAATATATCAACACATCCACACAGGCAATGTATCAACACATCCACACAGGCAATATATCAACACATCCACACTGACAATATATCAACACATCCACACAGGCAATATATCAACACATCCACACTGACAATATATCAATTTTCAATCAATCAATTTTATTTTATATAGCCCTTCGTACATCAGCTAATATCTCGAAGTGCTGTACAGAAACCCAGCCTAAAACCCCAAACAGCTAGTAATGCAGGTGTAGAAGCACGGTGGCTAGGAAAAACTCCCTAGAAAGGCCAAAACCTAGGAAGAAACCTAGAGAGGAACCAGGCTATGAGGGGTGGCCAGTCCTCTTCTGGCTGTGCCGGGTGGAGGTTATAACAGAACCATGCCAAGATGTTCAAAAATGTTCATAAGTGACAAGCATGGTCAAATAATAATCAGGAATAAATCTCAGTTGGCTTTTCATAGCCGATCATTAAGAGTTGAAAACAGCAGGTCTGGGACAGGTAGGGGTTCCATAACCGCAGGCAGAACAGTTGAAACTGGAATAGCAGCAAGGCCAGGCGGACTGGGGACAGCAAGGAGTCACCACGGCCGGTAGTCCCGACGTATGGTCCTAGGGCTCAGGTCTCTCAGTTGGCTTTTCATAGCCAATCATTAAGAGTTGAAAACAGCAGGTCTGGGACAGGTAGGGGTTTCGTAACCGCAGGCAGAACAGTTGAAACTGGAATATCAACACATCCACACTGACAATATATCAACACATCCACACTGACAATATATCAACACATCCACACAGGCAATATATCAACACATCCACACAGGCAATATATCAACACATCCATACTGGCAATATATCAACACATCCACACAGACAATATATCAACACATCCACACAGGCAATTTATCAACACATCCACACAGGCAATATATCAACACATCCACACAGGCAATATATCAACACATCCACACAGGCAATATATCAACACATCCACACAGACAATATATCAACACATCCATACAGGCAATATATCAACACATCCACACAGGCAATATATCAACACATCCACACAGGCAATATATCAACACATCCACACAGGCAATATATCAACACATCCACACAGGCAATATATCAACACATCCACACAGGCAATATATCAACACATCCACACAGACAATATATCAACACATCCACACTGACAATATATCAACACATCCACACAGGAAATATATCAACACATCCACACAGGCAATTTATCAACACATCCACACTGACAATATATCAACACATCCACACTGACAATATATCAACACATCCACACAGGCAATATATCAACACATCCACACTGACAATATATTACCACATCCACACAGGCAATTTATCAACACATCCACACTGACAATATATCAACACATCCACACTGACAATATATCAACACATCCACACAGGCAATATATCAACACATCCACACTGACAATATATCAACACATCCATACTGGCAATATATCAACACATCCACACAGGCAATATATCAACACATCCACACTGACAATATATCAACACATCCACACAGGCAATATATCAACACATCCACACAGGCAATTTATCAACACATCCACACAGGCAATATATCAACACATCCACACAGGCAATATATCAACACATCCATACTGGCAATATATCAACACATCCACACAGGCAATATATCAACACATCCATACTGGCAATATATCAACACATCCACACTGACAATATATCAACACATCCACACAGGCAATATATCAACACATCCACACAGACAATATATCAACACATCCACACAGGCAATATATCAACACATCCACACAGGCAATGTATCAACACATCCACACAGGCAATATATCAACACATCCATACTGGCAATATATCAACACATCCACACAGACAATATATCAACACATCCACACAGACAATATATCAACACATCCACACAGGCAATATATCAACACATCCATACTGGCAATATATCAACACATCCACACTGACAATATATCAACACATCCACACAGACAATATATCAACACATCCACACTGACAATATATCAACACATCCACACAGACAATATATCAACACATCCACACTGACAATATATCAACACATCCACACAGGCAATATATCAACACATCCACACAGGCAATATATCAACACATCCACACAGTCAATATATCAACACATCCACACAGGCAATATATCAACACATCCATACTGACAATATATTAACACATCCACACAGACAATATATCAACACATCCACACAGGAAATATATCAACACATCCACACAGGCAATATATCAACACATCCACACAGGCAATAAATCAACACATCCACACAGGAAATATATTAACACATTCACACAGGCAATATATCAACACATACACACTGGCAATATATTAACACATCCACACAGGCAATATATCAACACATCCACACAGGAAATATATTAACACATCCACATAGGCAATATATCAACACATCCACACTGACAATATATCAACACATCCACACAGGCAATATATCAATACATCCACACAGGAAATATATTAACACATCCACACAGGCAATATATTAACACATCCACACAGGCAATATATCAACACATCCACACTGACAATATATCAACACATCCACACAGGAAATATATCAACACATCCACACAGGCAATATATCAACACATCCACACAGGCAATTTATCAACACATCCACACTGACAATATATCAACACATCCAAACTGACAATATATCAACACATCCACACAGGCAATATATCAACACATCCACACTGACAATATATTACCACATCCACACAGGCAATTTATCAACACATCCAAACAGGCAATATATCAACACATCCACACTGACAATATATCAACACATCCACACTGACAATATATCAACACATCCACACAGGCAATTTATCAACACATCCACACTGACAATATATCAACACATCCACACTGACAATATATCAACACATCCACACAGGCAATATATCAACACATCCACACTGACAATATATCAACACATCCATACTGGCAATATATCAACACATCCACACAGGCAATATATCAACACATCCACACAGGAAATATATTAACACATCCACACAGGCAATATATCAACACATACACACTGGCAATATATTAACACATCCACACAGGCAATATATCAACACATCCACACAGGCAAAATATCAACACATCCACACTGACAATATATCAACACATCCACACTGACAATATATCAACACATCCACACAGGCAATATATCAACACATCCACACAGGAAATATATTAACACATCCACACAGGCAATATATTAACACATCCACACAGGCAATATATCAACACATCCACACAGGCAATATATCAACACATCCACACTGACAATATATCAACACATCCACACTGACAATATATCAACACATCCACACAGGAAATATATCAACACATCCACACTGACAATATATCAACACATCCACATAGGAAATATATCAACACATCAGAGATGCATGCCAGTGAGGGCTGCAAGATAAATCTAATTCAGATCTAAATTGCGATATTGACAATATCCATATGGCAAGAGGCTGCGATTTTCCCCTTTCATTGGTTACATGCACACAATAATGGGATTAATGTGGATAGTCAGGTTAATATAATAGTTTGATCTAAACTGTTTACATGCTTTGCAAGAAGAACGATTTCCCTAATAAACCTTTTTTTCATGTACACATCTGAAATCAGGCTACCGACGGGACTTTTGATACGTGTTACCACGGTGACCATGTTATTTTTGGGAAGCATATTTGATTCAGAGTTCGGACATATAAAGTTTGTATGTGGAAACTACTTCTAAGACGCATACATTCAGTTGTTCTGAACTCACTTCATTGTGGCGTAAGAGGCAGGCTTGGGCTACCCGGTGCTGGCACATATCACATACACAGCTGGAATGCCGATTAAGCCGTTTCCTAATAATACAAAAGATTGCTAAAAAAAAAACTAAAAACAGGTGTTTTAAATCGGCTTACTTCGATTTTAAACCTTCACGCCGATTGAGATAAGCAGAGTAAGGTGTTTCCATTCCTATTGCGTAATCTGCCTACTACATACTAAATAATCAGTTTAATATCGAATTATTAGTGTGCATGTAACCGTACTCTTTGACACTCCATTAATACAACAAAAAACTAGACTATGGTACCTCCTCCAATGAGATGTGCTCTGTTCATTCACTCTCTACATGCACAGAGGATGCTGACCAATCACAAGCGGGCTCTCACTTTCTTCATGGCATGCACAGAGGATGCTGACCAATCACAAGTATCCCCGCTTAGAGCACGCAGTTATTTGGTATTTTGGTATTTTATTAAGATCCCCATTAGCTGTTGAGAAAGCAGCAGCTACTCTTCCTGGGGTCCACAACAAAACATGAAACATGACATAATACAGAACATTAATAGACAAGGACAGCTCAAGGACAGAACTACATCAATGTAAAAACGTCAAACATAAATCACACATCACGTCACGCCTACATATCAATGCATACACACAAACTATCTAGGTCAAATAGGGGAGAGGCGTTGCACCGTGAGGTGTTGCTTTATCTGTTTTTTTAAACCAGGTTTGCTGTTCATTTGAGCAATATGAGATGGAAGGGAGTTCCATGCAATAATGTCTCTATATAATACTGTACACTTTCTTGAATTTGGGGACTGTGAAAAGACCCCTGGTGGCATGTCTGGTGGGGTAAGTGTGTGTGTCAGAGCTCAAATCAAATCACATTTTATTTGTCACATGGCCGAATACAACATGTACAGACCTTACAGTGAAATGCTGACTTACAAGCCCTTAAACAACAATGCAGTTTTAAGAAAAATAAGTGTTAAGAAAGTATTTATTAAAATAAACTGAAGTAAAAAACTAAAGAAAGAAAAAATACAAATAACAAATAATTAAAGAGCAGCAGTAAAATAACAATAGTGAGGCTATAATACAGGGGGTACCGATACCGAGTCAATATGCGGGGGCACTGGTTAGTCGAGGTAATTGAGGTAATACAGTCGTGGTCAAAAGTTTTGAGAATGACACTAGTTTTGGTCTTCACAAAGTTCACTGCTTCAGTGTTATGAGATATTTTTGTCAGATGTTACTATGGTATACTGAAGTATAATTACAAGCATTCCATACGTGTCAAAGGCTTTTATTGACAATTACATTAAGTTTATGCAAAGACTCAATATTTGCAGTGTTGACCCTTCTTTTTCAAGACCTCTGCAATCCACCCTGGCATGCTGTCAATTAACTTCTGGGCCACATCCTCACTGATGACAGCCCATTCTTGCATGATCAATGCTTGGAGTTTGTCAGAATTTGTGGGTTTTTGTTTGTCCACCCTCCTCTTGAGGATCGACCACAAGTTCTCAATGGGATTAAGGTCTGGGGAGTTTCCTGGCCATGGACCCAAAATGTCGATGTTTTGTTACCCGAGCCACTTAGTTATCACTTTTGTCTTATGGCAAGGTGCTCCATCATGCTGGAAAAGGCATTGGTCGTCACCAAACTGTTCTTGGATGGTTGGGAGAATTTGCTCTCGGAGAATGTGTTGGTACCATTCTTTATTCATGGCTGTGTTCTTAGGCAAAATTGTGAGTGAGCCCACTCCCTTGGCTGAGAAGCACCCCACACATGAATGGTCTCAGGATGCTTTACTGTTGGCATGACACAGGACTGATGGTAGCGCTCACCATGTCTTCTCCGGACAAGGTGTTTTCCGGATACCCCAAACAATCGGAAAGGGGATTCATCAGAGAAAATGACTTTACCCCAGTCCTCAGCAGTCCAATCATTGTACGTTTTGCAGAATATCAGTCTGTCCCTGATGTTTTTCCTGGAGAGAAGTGGCTTCTTTGCTGCCCTTCTTGACACCAGGCCATCCTCCAAAAGTCTTCACCTAACTGTGCGTGCAGATGCACTCACACCTGCCTGCTGCCATTCCTGAGCAAGCTCTGCACTGGTGGTGCCCCGATCCCGCAGCTGAATCAACTTTAGGAGACGGTCCTGGTGCTTGCTGGACTTTCTTGGGCGCCCTGAGCTGTATTCAATGAATAGCATTCTCACGTAGGTGTTCCTTTTGTCCAGGTGGGAAAGGGAAGTGTGGAGTGCAATAGAGATTGCGTCATCTGTGGATCTGTTGGGGCGGTATGCAAATTGGAGTGGATCTAGGGTTTCAGGGATAATGGTGTTGATGTGAGCCATCACCAGCCTTTCAAAGCACTTCATGGCTACAGACGTCAGTGCTACGGGTCGGTAGTCATTTAGGCAGGTTACTTTAGTGTTTTTGGGCACAGGGACTATGGTGGTTTGCTTGAAACATGTTGGTATTACAGACTCGGTCAGGGGCAGGTTGAAAATGTCAGTGAAGACACTTGCCAGTTGGTCAGCTCATGCTCTGAGTACATGTCCTGGTAATCCGTCTGGCCCTGCAGCCTTGTGAATGTTGACCTGTTTAAAGGTCGTACTCACATCGGCTACGGAGAGCGTGATCACACAGTCATCCGGAACAGCTGGTGCTCTCATGCATACTTCAGTGTTGCTTGCCTCGAAGCATGCATAGAAGTAATTTAGCTCATCTGGTAGGCTCGTGTCACTTGGCAGCTTGCGGCTGTGCTTCCCTTTGTAGTCTGTAATAGTTTGCAAGCCCTGCCACATCCGACGAGCGTCAGAGCCGGTGTAGTACGATTCAATCTTAGACCTGTACTGACGCTTTCCCTGTTTGATGGTCCGTCGGAGGGCATAGCGGGATTTCTAATAAGCATCCGGGTTAGAGTCCCGCTCCTTGAAAGCGGCAGCTCAACCCTTTAGCTCAGTGCGGATGTTGCCTGTAATCTATGGCTTCTGGTTGGGGTATGTACGTACGGTTACTGTGGGGACGACGTCCTCGATGCACTTATTGACGAAGCCAGCGACTGATGTGGTGTACCCCTCAATGCCATCGGAAGAATCCCGGAACATGTTCCAGTCTGTGCTAGCAAAACAGTCCTGTAGCTTAGCATCTGCGTCATCTGACCACTTCCGTATTGAGCGAGTCACTGGTACTTCCTGCTTTAGTTTTTGCTTGTAAGCCGGAATCAGGAGGATAGAGTTATGGTCAGATTTGCCAAATGGAGGGCGAGGGAGAGCTTTGTACAGGTCTCTGTGTGTGGAGTAAAGGTGGTCTAGAGTTATTTTGTCCTCTGGTTGCACATGTAACATGCTGGTAGAAATTAGGTAAAACGGATTTAAGTTTCCCTGCATTAAAGTCCCCGGCCACTAGGAGCGCCACCTCTGGATGAGCATTTTCTTGTTTACTTATGGCCTTATACAGCTCGTTGAGTGCGGTCTTAGTGCCAGCATCGGTTTGTGGTGGTAAATAGACAGCTACGAAAAATATAGATAAACTCTCTTGGTAGATAGTGTGATCTTACAGCTTATCATGAGATACTCTACCTCAGGCGAGCAAAACCTCGAGACTTCCTTAATATTAGATTTCGTGCACCAGCTGTTGTTTACAAATATACACAGACCGCCACCCCTTGTCTTACCGGAGGCGGCTGTTCTATCCTGCCGATGCAGCGTATAGCCCGCTAGCTGTATGTTATCCATGTCGTCGTTCAGCCACGACTCGGTGAAACACGATATTACAGTTTTTAATGTCCCGTTGGTAGGATAACCGTAATCTAGGATTGACTTGATCGGAGCTCATCCAGTTTATTATCCAATGATTTCACTTTGGCTAATAGTACGGAGGGTAGAGGCGTCCCCTATATCTCTGTCTCTTCTTCATGCGAATGATGGGGATTTGGGCCTTGTCGGGTGTCTGAAGTAAATCCTTTGCGTCCAACTCGTTAAAGAAAAAAACGTTTATCCAGTACGAGGTGAGTAATCGCTGTTCTGATATCCAGAAGCTCTTTTCGGTCATAAGAGACGGTGGCAGAAACATTACGTACAAAATAAGTTCCAAATAACAAAATGGCAGCTATCTCCTCCGGCGCCATTATTGATCTGCTGGTGGCATGTCTGGTGGGGTGAGTGGTGTGTCAGAGCTGTGTGTAAGTTGACGATGCAAACAATTTGGAATTCAACACATTAATATTTCTTATAAAAAGAAGAAGTGATGAGGTCAGTCTCTCCTCAACTCTTAACCAAGAGAGACTGGCATGCATAGTATTAGACGGTATGCATAGTATTAGACGGTATGCATAGTATTAGACGGCATGCATAGTATTAGACGGTATGCACAGTATTAGACGGTATGCATAGTATTAGACGGCATGCATAGTATTAGACGGCATGCATAGTATTAGACGGTATGCATAGTATTAGACGGTATGCACAGTATTAGACGGTATGCATAGTATTAGACGGTATGCATAGTATTAGACGGCATGCATAGTATTAGACGGTATGCACAGTATTAGACGGTATGCATAGTATTAGACGGTATGCATAGTATTAGACGGCATGCACAGTATTAGACGTATGCATAGTATTAGACGGCATGCATAGTATTCACCTCAAGAGTATCAGAACATGAGTGCTGCTAGTGCTAGTGCTAACAAGAACGACCATTTGGTGCCAAAGAAGGATATTCAGTGGTATGGCAGTATTTCAGCTACAGGCAATTCATAAATCGCTATTCAAATATCTGGTAAAAAAAAACACTAATCGATATTTTGTTAAAATCGTGCAGCCCTAATGCCAGTACAACAACATGATGTCTCACGGCGTCAGATGACTGCTGAAATACATGATAACTACATCATATCACAGTTAAAGCCTAAATGATACTTGATCTGATGTACCCTCCTCATCCATAGTGAGTTACTGTCAGGACTCTGAGGAATGTAAAGGTGTAGGACAACAGCAGATAACGTAAGGCTTCACTGTTCAATGCTCCTTGGGTCTATAACCTTAAAACATGTGGCAGAGTTCAGATCTAAACAAAAGCAATCTGTTGAACAGAAAACTAGCAACAGCAAGGAGTCATAAAACACAACACACAGGAGGTCGACACTGATGTCTCACCTTTCACCTCCCAACTCCAGTCTAAACAGGTGTCTCACCTTTCACCTCCCAACTCCAGTCTAAACAGGTGTCTCACCTTTCACCTCCCAACTCCAGTCTAAACAGATGTCTCACCTTTCACCTCCCAACTCCAGTCTAAACAGATGTCTCACCTTTCACCTCCCAACTCCAGTCTAAACAGGTGTCTCACCTTTCACCTCCCAACTCCAGTCTAAACAGATGTCTCACCTTTCACCTCCCAACTCCAGTCTAAACAGGTGTCTCACCTTTCACCTCCCAACTCCAGTCTAAACAGGTGTCTCACCTTTCACCTCCCAACTCCAGTCTAAACAGATGTCTCACCTTTCACCTCCCAACTCCAGTCTAAACAGGTGTCTCACCTTTCACCTCCCAACTCCAGTCTAAACAGATGTCTCACCTTTCACCTCCCAACTCCAGTCTAAACAGATGTCTCACCTTTCACCTCCCAACTCCAGTCTAAACAGGTGTCTCACCTTTCACCTCCCAACTCCAGTCTAAACAGATGTCTCACCTTTCACCTCCCAACTCCAGTCTAAACAGATGTCTCACCTTTCACCTCCCAACTCCAGACTAAACAGGTGTCTCACCTTTCACCTCCCAACTCCAGTCTAAACAGGTGTCTCACCTTTCACCTCCCAACTAAACAGGTGTCTCACCTTTCACCTCCCAACTAAACAGGTGTCTCACCTTTCACCTCCCAACTCCAGTCTAAACAGATGTCTCACCTTTCACCTCCCAACTCCAGTCTAAACAGATGTCTCACCTTTCACCTCCCAACTCCAGTCTAAACAGATGTCTCACCTTTCACCTCCCAACTCCAGTCTAAACAGATGTCTCACCTTTCACCTCCCAACTCCAGTCTAAACAGATGTCTCACCTTTCACCTCCCAACTCCAGTCTAAACAGATGTCTCACCTTTCACCTCCCAACTCCAGTCTAAACAGATGTCTCACCTTTCACCTCCCAACTCCAGTCTAAACAGATGTCTCACCTTTCACCTCCCAACTCCAGTCTAAACAGATGTCTCACCTTTCACCTCCCAACTCCAGTCTAAACAGATGTCTCACCTTTCACCTCCCAACTCCAGTCTAAACAGATGTCTCACCTTTCACCTCCCAACTCCAGTCTAAACAGGTGTCTCACCTTTCACCTCCCAACTCCAGTCTAAACAGATGTCTCACCTTTCACCTCCCAACTCCAGTCTAAACAGATGTCTCACCTTTCACCTCCCAACTCCAGTCTAAACAGATGTCTCACCTTTCACCTCCCAACTCCAGTCTAAACAGATGTCTCACCTTTCACCTCCCAACTCCAGTCTAAACAGATGTCTCACCTTTCACCTCCCAACTCCAGTCTAAACAGGTGTCTCACCTTTCACCTCTCAACTCCAGTCTAAACAGATGTCTCACCTTTCACCTCCCAACTCCAGTCTAAACAGGTGTCTCACCTTTCACCTCTCAACTCCAGTCTAAACAGATGTCTCACCTTTCACCTCCCAACTCCAGTCTAAACAGGTGTCTCACCTTTCACCTCTCAACTCCAGTCTAAACAGATGTCTCACCTTTCACCTCCCAACTCCAGTCTAAACAGATGTCTCACCTTTCACCTCCCAACTAAACAGATGTCTCACCTTTCACCTCCCAACTAAACAGATGTCTCACCTTTCACCTCCCAACTAAACAGATGTCTCACCTTTCACCTCCCAACTAAACAGATGTCTCACCTTTCACCTCCCAACTAAACAGATGTCTCACCTTTCACCTCCCAACTAAACAGATGTCTCACCTTTCACCTCCCAACTAAACAGATGTCTCACCTTTCACCTCCCAACTCCAGTCTAAACAGATGTCTCACCTTTCACCTCCCAACTCCAGTCTAAACAGGTGTCTCACCTTTCACCTCCCAACTCCAGTCTAAACAGATGTCTCACCTTTCACCTCCCAACTCCAGTCTAAACAGATGTCTCACCTTTCACCTCCCAACTCCAGTCTAAACAGGTGTCTCACCTTTCACCTCCCAACTCCAGTCTAAACAGGTGTCTCACCTTTCACCTCCCAACTCCAGTCTAAACAGGTGTCTCACCTTTCACCTCCCAACTCCAGTCTAAACAGGTGTCTCACCTTTCACCTCCCAACTCCAGTCTAAACAGGTGTCTCACCTTTCACCTCCCAACTCCAGTCTAAACAGGTGTCTCACCTTTCACCTCCCAACTCCAGTCTAAACAGGTGTCTCACCTTTCACCTCCCAACTCCAGTCTAAACAGATGTCTCACCTTTCACCTCCCAACTCCAGTCTAAACAGATGTCTCACCTTTCACCTCCCAACTCCAGACTAAACAGGTGTCTCACCTTTCACCTCCCAACTCCAGTCTAAACAGATGTCTCACCTTTCACCTCCCAACTCCAGTCTAAACAGATGTCTCACCTTTCACCTCCCAACTCCAGTCTAAACAGATGTCTCACCTTTCACCTCCCAACTCCAGTCTAAACAGATGTCTCACCTTTAACCTCCCAACTCGTCTAAACAGATGTCTCACCTTTCACCTCCCAACTCCAGTCTAAACAGATGTCTCACCTTTCACCTCCCAACTCCAGTCTAAACAGATGTCTCACCTTTCACCTCCCAACTCCAGTCTAAACAGATGTCTCACCTTTCACCTCCCAACTCCAGTCTAAACAGATGTCTCACCTTTCACCTCCCAACTCCAGACTAAACAGGTGTCTCACCTTTCACCTCCCAACTCCAGTCTAAACAAACATTTTAGTAATTTAGCAGATGCTCTTATCCAGAGCAACTTACAGTTAGTGAGTGCATACATTTTTGACCTTTTTCATACTGGTCCCCCGTTGGGAATCAAACCCACAACCCTGGCGTTGCAAGAGCCATGCTCTACCAACTGAGCCACACGGAAGGACTAAACAGGTGTATGGATGGATGTCACCAATACATTAATAAGGTTAACAATTGAGGAATCTGTACATTTAAACCTGTTGTGTGAAGCTTATATAAAAAGAGAATACTGTAAATGTAGGAAGGTTGAAGTACACTACACACAAGCTGCTTTCAAAATGTGAGCCAAGACAGCCAGCCAGGGAAAGAGCCATGTAAAACCAAGACAGCCTGCCAGGGAAAGAGCCATGTAAAACCAAGACAGCCTGCCAGGGAAAGAGCCATGTAAAACCAAGACAGCCTGCCAGGGAAAGAGCCATGTAAAACAAAGACAGCCTGCCAGGGAAAGAAAACCCCATGAAAGCGAAAAACAAAAGGGTTCTGGCAGCAGCTCAAGAGAAAGCCCATTAAGACAATAGAAAACAGCCTGAAGGTTAGTGGTGAGAGACTAGTGCTTTTTGAGGTTGGTCCGGTTTCGGTTCCATTATGGAAAAATTATCACTGTTTTCGAT
>NC_139988.1:90995877-91015877 GCF_964263955.1 Coregonus lavaretus | reverse complement strand
CGGGAAACGTATTAACAGATTACAGCATCGGGAAACATATTAACAGATTACAGCATCGGGAAACGTATTAACAGATTACATCATCAGGAAACGTATTAACAGATTACAGCATCGGGAAACGTATTAACAGATTACAGCATCGGGAAACGTATTAACAGATTACAGCATCGGGAAACGTATTAACAGATTACAGCATCAGGAAACGTATTAACAGATTACAGCATCGGGAAACGTATTAACAGATTACAGCATCAGGAAACGTATTAACAGATTACAGCATCGGGAAACGTATTAACAGATTACAGCATCAGGAAACGTATTAACAGATTACAGCATCAGGAAACGTATTAACAGATTACAGCATCGGGAAACGTATTAAAACACTGACGTGACACAGCAGGATTTCCGTTAGCCTGCTTTTGTCCCCCAAAATTAAAAACCATTAAATAAAACTGTTGCCAAAATGACGGGAGAAAAAACACCCCATTGCAAAATATTTTTTTTTTAAATCTTCATTTTTTGGAAATACCAGTCGACGTAAATTCATTTGACCGTCATGCTTATTGGTCTATCAATTAATTTGCATACATTTGTGGAATTAAATTGGCCTGTGTGTATTATTCGTTAGCCATCATGTATCTTATTTATCCAACAAAACGATCACACACGCAGCACACAGAGTCTATTCTGAGAGGGGCTTGTCCTGCTGCCCCTCAGCTGGTTGCTGCTGGAGGAAAACGTGTGATTTTATAAAGGCCATTCATTGCGCAACAATTCTAAATGCAACCGCGTGTTAAAAACAGTTTTGGTGCACGATTAAAAAGAGCTACTATTTTTATTTCTCAACTGGTAATTGAAGCTCGCGTCCCGTTCACCATTCAAGTGCAGGCAACAGGCTATCAGCGTGTCACCCACCACTTTACAATGTGAGCTGGAGGCAGTATGCATTTTGAAAACATACTGAATTGTTTGAAACCTGAATGTTTAATTTCATATTATGAGGCATGTCTTATCTTGCTTCTAAGTAGCAGTTAGGCAAAAATCCCACCATGGAAACGTGGAGGCAATTATTTTATAAAGACTTCATAGGCGGTGTGTGAGTTTCAAGTTTGGGGAAGCTTAGAATTTATCCTACCATTTCTACCGATCTGCGTGCCAGTTACGATTTTCATATGCACATTTTCGTGGAACAGTTTCATTTCAATAATAACGTTTTCGTTTCTGAAAATCATTGTCATGTGGTTAATCATAAAAAGTTTAAAAAAGTCAACTAACGTGAGAGCACCAGCCTCTGCCATATGAACACATTGATACAGCGTGATCATTGGTGGCTAAATAAATGAGCACAAGGAACTCATAGTCTATAGGCCAGTGGTCTCCAACCCTGTTCCTGGAGAGATACCCTCCTGTAGGTTTTCACTCCAACCCTGTTCCTGGAGAGATACCCTCCTGTAGGTTTTCACTCCAACCCTGTTCCTGGAGAGATACCCTCCTGTAGGTTTTCGCTCCAACCCCAGTTGTAACTAACCTGGTTCATCTTATCAACCAGCTAATTATTAGAATCAGGTGCGGCTAGATTAGGGTTGGAGCGAAAACCTACAGGACGGTATCTCTCCAGGAACAGGGTTGGAGAGCCCTGCTATTGGCCAATGCAGAAGTAGACCTATAACTTCCGTTGCTCTTTCACGCCGAGGTGATTATCGAGGGGGAGATTGTTGGAAAGACTTTTCAAATAACTGTGAGGAACTATAGTTTTAATATATTATCATTCGCAATGGATGTAAAAAAAAAAAAAAACACATGTCCGCGCAGGAGGCCAGGTACTTCTACGAGTGCTTCCTCAACATTACAAGGAGAGAAAAACCAGACACATGCTCATTGCTCACATGGAGCACTCCAAATAAAACACAAAGAAAAAAATTTGACATTTCGTAAATTATCATTATGAAATAAACGAAAACTTGTTTCTCACAAGTGTAGCAGGTTGTGAACTCTGCAAACAACGTTTCCACTCCGAGAATGAGAACGGTAAACGACTCTAATTAATACATTCATTAACAGAAATGAATGTAACCAAATGACGGGGATTAGCGGTACATTTACTACTGGTGACATACGTAAATGGGGAATGGCAAAAAAAAATAAAAAATTCACACAATGACTTCATTACAGGTCTCCTGTAGCTCAGTTGGTAGAGCGTGGCGTTTGCAACGCCAGGGTTGTGGGTTCGATTCCCCACGGGGGCCAGTAATGAAAAATGTATGCACTCACTAACTGTAAGTCGCTCTGGATAAGAGCGTCTGCTAAATGACTAAAAATGTAAAAATGTAAACGTAAAAATTGGCGGGAGACAGCTGAGCCATTCTGGAGAGATACTGACCTATATCTTCGCCAAACATTTATTCTTGTCTCAACATTTTAAATGATACTCAAGACACTTTCTAAACACATCTTTGAGACGCTTTTCACTGACAGCCCGACTCAACACTCAGCCCTACGAGGGACAGGCCTACCAGCTTGTGATTTGAAACAATCCACAGCTATTTTATTTTTATTTTTTTTAAAGAAGCTAATGATCCTCAATTCCTCTGTGGCTAAGTCATGCTCGGGAAGTAATTTGAATGATTTTTTATTTATTTATGTATAGACAGGAGTAATTACATAATCTTGGCAAATGTATTTCCATTTACTTTCCTATTTGGACCCACCGCTATGACATTTCTCTCCTGGTATTTTGGTTTTCATATCAATTTTCTTTCGTTGTCCAGAAGCCAAAAGGCACAATCCTATTAGCAACTCATCATAGTTGCTGCATCTTTAGATTCCCCCTCTCTCTAATAATCTAACATCTTTCCATCGCTTTCACATTTGGAGCCGCTATCAGGTACGCTGATTAGAATGGTGTTTTCCCCAGGTTCGCTGTTTAGAATGGTGTTTTCCCCAGGTTCGCTGTTTAGAATGGTGTTTTCCCCAGGTTCGCTGTTTAGAATGGTGTTTTCCCCAGGTACGCTGATTAGAATGGTGTTTTCCCCAGGTTCGCTGTTTAGAATGGTGTTTTCCCCAGGTTCGCTGTTTAGAATGGTGTTTTCCCCAGGTTCGCTGTTTAGAATGGTGTTTTCCCCAGGTTCGCTGATTAGAATGGTGTTTTCCCCAGGTTCGCTGTTTAGAATGGTGTTTTCCCCAGGTTCGCTGTTTAGAATGGTGTTTTCCCCAGGTTCGCTGTTTAGAATGGTGTTTTCCCCAACCGTGCTGTTTTTCTTCTCCTGCGAATTGCATTTTGGCAAATGTTTGAAAAATGACGTTTTATTGGCTGTTTCATTACACGAGTTGCATGTTCTGTTAAGATGCATAACCATATTCCAAATGTGATTTCTGTCATTCTGAGAACCGTGGGGTGGACGCCCTAATGTGTTATGCATCCAATGCATATGGGTCCGATAAATTTCTCAAACGGCCGGTAAATTAAAATCTTCCCGGTCACGTTGTCCGGCGCCACATTCTCCTAACAGAAACCCTGACACACACACACACACACACACACACACACACACACTTCCTGTGTGATTGCTGGCACAGTTACCCAGGCCTCTAGCAGCTGGTATTAATTCGCTCCCTACCACTCCCCTTGGCCCTAGACTTTTAATATTTGCAGATCTTAAGGGTCTGGATAGGTATAAGTAAGCAGTGCAGCGTTTGAGCTTACACCCTATTGCTTTCACCTTACAGACCTGCAGACAGAGAAGGGGCTAGGGCCAACGGGGAGGGATAGGGAAGGATTTGGAAGCAGCTGTACTGGAGTAAGCCCATCGTGGGCCCAGTACAATAACAATACAATAACAAATCATTTCTGGGTCACAATTAAGTAACCTTACCGTGAGTGTTTTCAATTAAAGTGTTCAAAAACAAAAGAGCAATTTCTTAAGCAAGAATTTTGTTAGGACTAGCTCTTATTGGCAGAGAGGTTTGGAACTCTCTTTCTTATTGGCCGGTTAACTAATTGACCGCCTTTGATGTCACCAGGCAGGCCAAAACTCCATCCCACCAAAACAGGCTGCACTGGGCCTTTAAGACACCACTCAACGCTTCACTCCTCCGATGCTGTTGAGTGTGTGAGTGTGTATCTTGCGTGCGTGCCTGCACGTACGTGCGCGTGTGTATGCAAGCTGAGAGTCTTCAGTTATCCCCGTGGCCCAAATAGACATGACCCCTGACTTTCAGCCTGTCTGACCAAATCAGCCTCTTAACACAGTGAAAAGCATTTTGGCTGAAGGAACTACAAAACAGTATCAAAAGAGTTAAATGTCACCACGAGGCTACAGAGAAGCCAACCAACCAGCTGCCAGCCTGGAAAGAGGAAGACAATACGGCAGCAGCTATTCAGAAACATCTCAGACCACATCCTTTATACCCACAACAGCTAAATGAATGGTGGTGTTGTCTATGGTTCTTTCACCATAAAAAAAGCTTTTAGATGGCATACTGTAAGTTCTATTTCTACACAGAGACGAGGCATTGCACATATACATTGTATAAATACATTAAACACGCACGCTGTTGCTTTGTTGGCGCTGGAAGAGAGGATATGAAAGAGACGGGTTTCTTTATTCTTGTGACAGACTGTGTTAGTTTAAAACCTAAAGACCTACTGCCTAAGGGTGTCTCTACACTATAATAATCAAGAGTCAGGCCTGAGGAAAATAAACTATTATTCAAAATCTGCAGATTATTTTGTTTAAAAAAAAAAAAAAAAAAAAGAGCTGCGGTAAAAAGCTACAAAATCCCCACATTTTGATCCGGTGGATTCACGGCATTACAGAGTAAAAAAAAAACGTGTGAGATATATGAATACAGTAGCTGACTACTCACACAATTTCTCATCAGGATCTTCCTCAAATTGGGGGGCATTCTCTCACACCAGATCAGAACTTGTATGTGTGGGGGGGGGGGGGGGGGGGGCTCTAGAAATACTCTAGTAGTAACACAAACCCTCTAAGCCAATGAAAAGGGCCTATTTGTCACGGCTTCCGCTGAGGCTGCCCCCCCCCAACCCCCCCCAACCCCCCCTCCTTGTTCGGGCAGGTTTCGGCGTTCGTCGTCACCGGAGTACTAGCTACTGCCGATCCCCATTCTCATCACTCCACTTGTCATGTCTTGTCTTGTCAATCACACACACCTGGTGCTCATTCCCCTAATTAGTATATGTGTAAGTGTTCCCTCTGTTCCCCTTGTCTTTTGTGAGTGATTGTTTGTTGTGAGAGCGTGTAGCTCGGTTGCGTTACTATTCACTGTGTTTATGCCAAGGTGGATGTTTTCCCTTGTAAACATTTCGTTTTGACGCTTGGGGCGTTTGATTTATGTAAACGGAATAAACTCTAGACTTCTGTGTTTTACCTCCTGCGCCTGACTCCTTCATTCTCACCTCGTCACACTATTAAACTCAAGCTATTAGCCAACCCTCTAAGCCAATGAAAAGGGCCTATTAGAGACTCAAGCTATTAGCAAAACCTCTAAGCCAATGAAAAGGGCCTATTAGAGACTCAAGCTAATAGCAAACCCTCTAAGCCAATGAAAAGGGCCTATTAGAGACTCAAGCTAATAGCAAACCCTCTAAGCCAATGAAAAGGGCCTATTAGAGACTCAAGCTAATAGCAAACCCTCTAAGCCAATGAAAAGGGCCTATTAGAGACTCAAGCTAATAGCAAACCCTCTAAGCCAATGAAAAGGGCCTATTAGAGACTGAAGCTGAACCATATTCTTCTGACTCTTCTCTCTGTCACTACAGCCAGGGTGGGAAATAAACTTTTTGGTCCACCATGAAGATAAAAAAAAATCTACGAATGCACATGACCAATGGGCATTATGGTCGCTAATCAGTAGAGCTCTGCAAATCCAATACCTCTTTTTCATATTTTATTACATTATTTTGATAATTAACGAAAAACGAACCAAAGACTAACAATGCTGACTACCCAAGAAGGTAACAAAAAACGGTGCTTCTCCGACTTCTTCGCCTATCGTTAAGCGTCAGAAGACCGCTCTCAGCACTGAAACGTTAGCCAAGCAACAGATCTCTCTCTCTCTCTCCCCCTCTCCCCCTCTCCCTCTCTCCCTCTCTCCCTCTCTCCCTCCCTCCCTCCCTCCCTCCCCACAACGGGTGTTAGCGGAGGTGGTGGAACCACTCAACAGAAAACATCAAGAGACTTTAGCGGCTGTTGAAGCTCTTACAGTCGACGTTGAAAGACGGATAAAAGTGTCTCTCGATGTCTACAAAAGTGGACAATCTGCAAGGTGAAAATAGGGAAAGGAAAACGGAAAATCAACAACTGTTCTTCACAACTGGAGAAAGATGCAGCTCAAGACGTCTGAAATGGAGGGCCGTTCACGTCGCTCAAATGGAAGATTCATTTATTTAATAGAAGGAGACGAGACTGACGATCCCTAAATGGATCCCATCCATATCTCACAAGGTTGAGACCTAAATCGCATCTACTCGGGACCTGGGACTAGTAATGCATCAGACAGACCGAGGACGCTGATCTTCAAGGTCCTCCGGTACGACGACCGCTAAGCCATTCTACAAGGAGCCAGAGCAGCAGAGCTCTTTCACCACGCCGGTAAGGTACTGCGGTTTTTCCCTGACTACAGCACCCACAGCTCCCAACGCCGCAAAGCCTTCAACGAGGTCCGGAACAAAGTCAGACTGAGGGGCATCCAGTCATTCCTCGTCTATCCAGCAATGCTCCAGGCCACACACAGGGGAGAGCGCCTGTCATTCACCACAGAACAAGATGCCGAGGAGTTTGTGGCATCACTGGGCGAGGACAACCACGAGCACCGCAGTGAGCACCACTCCGCTGGTCCTGTTGTGAGGAGGAAGACTTAACAACGGGGCCATGCAAGCACCGGGGAACCTATGGATTAAGTGAACTGGTCAAGAGGATTTATCTACAACTTCAAGGAACATTGAGGAACATTTGATCTAATTACTTGTGATCGTTATGAACTTCGACAACGGAGCACCAGAAAGCTAGCTAGCTAGCGAACTAGCTTTCCAGCTTGCTGGGTGATTGGGACAGTAACGTTAGCAGCTAAGTAAGTCATCATCACAACTGTTAGCTAGCTAACTAATTAGCCATCTCTTCAGTAGTGTTCAGTACAACCTACATGTTGTTGCAAGTTTATCTAGCTTCGTGTGATAACCTTTCCTGGTGGTAGCTGGCTAGCTAGCTAGCTTGTCTCATGATGATATGACAACAACTGCGTAGCTAGAGAAGTCAGCTAGCTATCACGATCACCACTTAATTATTTTTTGCACGTTAGGTTCTCCATGTTTGTGCTACGTTAAGGCTTAAATCATTCAGTGAGCATTTCTTGCCGTTGTCTTATCTCCATTGTGTCAGTTAATGCAAGCTATTTAGGAAATGGGAGTGTGACATTCAGGGGTTATGGGTAGGGGTTTTAGTGATAGACACTGCTGCATTCAGTCACTGATCTACCATTGAGTGGAGAGGCTGGACTGTTGTGTCCTAACCTGTCAGGGAAGGATTCTTTGTTTCAATCGTTGTTATACATTTTGCAGGGTTATTGGGGTGGAATGAAAATCTGAAGGGTTTTGTAATTTTATATATAATTTGATCCAACAATGGATATGTTTACTGTTCTTTTTCTGGAATATCTGGTTTACAAATATTTAGTTGGCAACTGAATAGTAATTTTATAGCATAAATTACTTTTCCCCCCCAAACTGGTGTTCACATCACCACAGACGGATCTAATGTAGTGATCATTTCCTGGAATCTGAAGGGTTCTAATGAGCCAAATAAGCGAATTAAATGTCTTCACTTATTACAGAGAAATAAAGTTGACATTGCTCAATTGCAAGATACATCTTTTAGAGGGTGATGTCCATAGACTTCAAAACAAATACTACACACTGGAAGCTGCTTCCTGCTTTACATCTAAAATCTAAAGGGGTGGTGATTCTACTCCTAACAACTGACAGAAGTGGAAATGATGAACAGAGCAGATCCAGTTACTGTTACATCCAGTTACATCCAGTTACTGTTACATCCAGTTACATCCAGTTACTGTTACATCCTGTTACATCCAGTTACAGTTACATCCAGTTGCATCCAGTTGCATCCAGTTGCATCCAGTTGCATCCAGTTGCATCTAGTTGCATCTAGTTACATCCAGTTACATACAGTTACATCCAGTTGCATACAGTTACATCCAGTTGCATACAGTTCCATACAGTTACATCCAGTTGCATACAGTTGCATCCAGTTACATCCAGTTACATACAGTTACATCTAGTTACATCCAGTGCCTTCGGAAAGTATTCAGACCCCTTCCCCTTTTCCACATTTTCTTAGGTTACCAAGCCATGAGGTTGAAGGAATTCCCCGTAGAGCTCCGAGACAAGATTGTGTCGAGGCACAGATCTGGGGAAGGGTACCAAAAAATTTCTGCAGCATTGAAGGTCCCCAAGAACACAGTGGCCTCCATCATTCTTAAAATGGAAGAAGTTTGGAACCACCAAGACTCTTCCTAGAGCTGGCCGCCCGGCCAAACTGAGCAATCGGGGGAGAAGGGCCATGGTCAGGGTCACTCCGACAGAGCTCCAGAGTTCCTCTGTGGAGATGGGAGAACATTCCAGAAGGACAACCATCTCTGCAGCACTCCACCAATCAGGCCTTTATGGTATGGTAGAGTGGCCAGACGGAAGCCACTCCTCAGTAAAAGGCACATGACCATGAGCAACAAGATTCTCTGGCCTGAATGCCAAGCGTCACGTCTGGAGGAAACCTGGCACCATCCCTACGGTGAAGCATGGTGGAGGCAGCATCATGCTGTGGGGATGTTTTTCAGCGGCAGGGACTGGGAGACTAGTCAGGATCGAGGGAAAGATGAACAGAGCAAAGTACAGAGAGATCCTTGATGAAAACCTGCTCCAGAGCGCTCAGGACATCAGACTAGGGCGAAAGTTCACTTTCTAACAGGAGAACAACCCTAAGCACACAGCCAAGACAATGCAGAAGTGGCTTTGGGACAAGTATCTGAATGTCCTTGAGTGGCCCAGCCAGAGCCCGTACTTGAACCCGATCGAACATCTCTGGAGAGACCTGAAAATAGCTGTGCAGCGACGCTCCCCATCCAACCTGACAGAGCTTGAGAGGATCTGCAGAGAAGAATAGGAGAAACTCCCCAAATACAGGTGTGCCAAGCTTGTAGCGTCATACCCAAGAAGACTTGAGGCTGTAATCGCTGCCAAAGGTGCTTCAACAAAGTACTGAGTAAAGGGTCTGAATACTTATGTAAATGTGAGTAAAGTTGTTTTTTTAAATCCTAAAACTTGTTTTTACTTTGTCATTATGGGGTATTGTGTGTAGATTGGTGAGGGTAAAAAAACACACAATTTAATCCATTTTAGAACAAGGCTGTAACGTAACAAAATGGGGGAAAACGTCTGTTCCACTCTGTATGGAAGGAAAACAGCATTTGTATCTATTTATGCTCCAAACTCATATGACAAAGATTTTCTCCCTTCTATAACGGGAAGCCTGCTCAATTTATCGGATTATACGCTTATTATTGGAACTGACATGAATGCCATTATCGATTCTAAACTAAATAGATCTGGACCTTCTCATAGCTCATCACAAGTGAACGCTTCCAATGTACTTAAACAATTTCTTAATCTTAATGATTTTTGGAGATTTCATAATCCCACAACTAAGGACTATACACGCATTTCTGCTAGATTTAAGACTTTCTCGAGAATTGACTATGTTTTAACAATTACTGATATTGCAGGTAACATGGAATTTATAAAAAACATTACCGGCCATTCCATCTGATCATAATCCCATTCTTTGTAAATTTCAAATCTTCCCAATGAAAAAGCACTGAGATGGACGTTTAATAATACTTTACTGCACAACTCTGACTCAGTTCAAAATCCAATTAAAAAAATAAATAATTCAGCGCTCAGTGGAGGACTCAACTATGGTGTGGTTAGCCGTAGAAGGTTTCACAAGAGGAAACACTACACATTTGTCCTCTAATTTACAGCAATTAAGACTTCAGAAGATCAGTGAATTGGGAAATCATTGTAAAATGCTGGAAGACTCTTTTAAAAAAACAACTATTCAACAGAGAGAGAAATTAAGCTGAAAACAAGTAGACCTGTTGCGACATAGAGCATCATTCATTATGCAGAGGGTGAGACACAAACAAGGGAGTAGGCCTCTTACTGCTGCTGCAGGTTAAACATGCTGAAACAAGACCATCAATACAGCTGATTAGATCTCCTACTAAGGGACTTAAACATGCTGAAACAAGATCATCAATACAGCAGATCAGATCCACTACTAAAGGTCTTAAACATGCTGAAACAAGATCATCAATACAGCTGATCAGATCTCCTACTAAGGGACTGATATCTGATCCGACTCAAATAAATACAACTTTTAGAGCATATTATTCCGATGTATAGAGTTCCTCACATAGCTTTGATACTTCTGCTTGGTCGGCAGTTCCTGGGAGAACCTTACGTTGCCCAAACTCTCTCAAGGTGAAACAGGTTTTATTAGAGGAACCGGTCACTTTATCTGAGCTGAAAGCTGCTCTTTTAAATATGAAGAAAGATGAAGAGCCCGGTATTGATGGAACACCTCCTGAACTCACAGCAAAAGCTTTGTGATTTGCAGTTCCAAAAATAAATAAGAATGATCACCCATCATTCCAAATTCATTTCCTGAAGACCTGGTTAAACCCAGAGGATTCTGTTCCTTGGCGTAGAAGAGTCAATAGTTTCTACAAGATTAATTATTTTCTGGATTGACTTGTGGAAAGCTACAGAGAAGCATCTGAGATCTCGTCTTAAATGGCATTCATACTCTCCAACATGGCGTAATAAATCATTATTAGCGTGTAAGAAACCATTTATATCAGATTCTTGGTCTAAGAAGGGTATTTATACTTTCAAAGACATTTTCAATGTGAAATGACTCCTCAGCTTCCAGGAAATCCACCAGTCTTTTAATGTCCCAGGTTCATCAATGTGAAATGACTCCTCCGTTTCCAGGAAATCCACCAGCGTTTTAATGTCCCAGGTTCATCAATGTGAAATGACTCCTCAGTTTCCAGGAAATCAACCAGTGTTTTAAAGTCCCAGGGTCATATCATTTTGTCTTTACCTTCAACACCGCCTATCCATGCCAGCCTATGGGGTTCCCTGGGGGGGAAAAACTACCAGTACACCCATTGATTGAACGTCTAACGGACAGACACGCATTCAAAATAGTTGTTTCTGATATCTATAGTCAATGAATTCTTGCAGCACAAAAAAACATGAACTCTATCCACTGTATGGGGAAATGATTTACACTTTGACAGACAAATAAATTGGGAGACAGTATGGAAAAATATATTTGGATCATCTAAAAATCCCACATCACCAATTCATTAATTAAAACATTTGCCATAGAACCTAACATTTACATTTACATCATTTAGCAGACGCTCTTATCCAGAGCGACTTACAAATTGGTGCATTAACCTTATGATAGCCAGTGGGACAACCACCTTTTTTTTCTTATTTTTAAAAAAAATGGGGGGTGGGGGAAGAAGGATGACTTTTACATGGGTATTAGTCCAAAAAGTACGATCTTTGTCCCCATGTGCAGTTGCAAACCGTAGTCTGGCTTTTTTATGGCGGTTTTGGAGCAGTGGCTTCTTCCTTGCTGAGCAGCCTTTCAGGTTATGTTGATATAGGACTCGTTTTACTGTGGATATAGATACTTTTTTACCTGTTTCCTCCAGCATCTTCACAAGGTCCTTTGCTGTTGTTCTGGGATTGATTTGCACTTTTCGCACCAAAGTACGTTCATCTCTAGGAGACAGAACGCGTCTCCTTCCTGAGCGGTATGACGGCTGCGTGGTCCCATGGTGTTTATACTTGCGTACTATTGTTTGTACAGATGAACGTGGTACCTTCAGTCGTTTGGAAATCGCTCCCAAGGACGAACCAGACTTGTGGAGGTCTACCATTTTTTTTTCTGAGGTCTTGGCTGATTTCTTTTGATTTTCCCATGATGTCAAGCAAAGAGGCAATGATTTGAAGGTAGGCCTTGAAATACATTCACAGGTACACCTCTAATTGACTCAAATGATGTCAATTAGCCTATCAGAAGCTTCTAAAGCCATGACATCATTTTCTGGAATCTTCCAAGCTGTTTAAAGGCACAGTCAACTTAGTGTATGTAAACTTCTGACCCACTGGAATTGTGATACAGTGAATTATAAGTGAAATAATCTGTCTGTAAACAATTGTTGGAACAATTACTTGTGTCATGCACAAAGTAGATGCCCTAACCGACTTGCCAAAACTATAGTATGTTAACAAGAAATGTGTGGAGTGGTTGAAAAAACGAGTTTTAATGACTCCAACCTAACAGTATGTAAACTTCCGACTTCAACTGTATGTTTTCCTGTTGTCATACATGAACCTATAGCCACACACGTACGCACACACCGTTTTCCTCTTGTCATACATTCAGCTATACCCTCCTCCCCTCTAATCACAACATTATACCACCATCAAGACTAAGTAGAGCAGGGAAAACATCAAACACGTTATCATAATATCACATAGTAATTTATTCTGTCTCCCGTTACTACACCAATAGAACATCAACCCTCATTGACTCCTATAAAAGCATGACCTTTTCTTTGGCTGAGACTCGTTGGTTCGCTCTCCTCCTCCAACGTTTCCCTTATATTTAATTTTGCAGCGTTGGCCCACATATATTTCTGCCGAGATGCGCTTTTAAATGGACACTGCAAGATTTTGCCAATTAAGGAAGTTCCTGACTAGCGTTACTGCAATTGCTAACTAGCTGTTCCCGTAGATTTCCAGTCATTGAGCTAACGCTAGTTTTGCAAATGGCTCGCGAAACTACCTTCAACTTCATTTCAATCTGCACGCAAAGACATCAAAATGGTATCCATGAGTTCATCTGATTTTGGGTAGGTAGCAAAAAGGGCATAATTGCCTAAATCTCACACTAACCCTTTAAGATCAGAGTGACAAAGCTTACATTGCCTTGTAAAGTATTCATCCCCCTTGGCATTTTTCCTATTTTGTTGCAATTACAACCTGTAATTAAAAAAAAAAAAATATTTGGATTTCTAAATTTCTAAATTCTAAAGAATTAATAACGGAAAAGTGGTGCGTGCGTATGTATTCACCCCCTTTGCTATGAAGCCCCTAAATAAGATATGGTGCAACCAATTACCTTTAGAAGTCACATAATTAGTTAAATAAACTTTAAATGTACTTAAACTTACATTTGATAACTTTATAAATAAATAAAGGCCACCTGTGTGCAATCTAAGTGTCACATGATCTGTCACATGATCTCAGTATATATATACACCTGTTCTGAAAGGCCCCAGAGTCTGCAACACCACTAAGCAAGGGGCACCACCAAGCAAGGGGCACCACTAAGCAAGGGGCACCACCAAGCAAGGGGCACCACCAAGCAAGGGGCACCACTAAGCAAGGGGCACCACCAAGCAAGGGGCACCACTAAGCAAGGGGCACCACTAAGCAAGGGGCACCACCAAGCAAGGGGCACCACTAAGCAAGGGGCACCACCAAGCAAGGGGCACCACCAAGCAAGGGGCACCACCAAGCAAGGGGCACCATGAAGACCCAGGAGCTCTCCAAACAGGTCAGGGACAAAGTTGTGGAGAAGTACAGATCAGGGTTGGGTTAAAAAAAAAATATCAGAAACTCTGAACATCCCACGGAGCACCATTAAAGAAGAAGAACAAGAATATGGCACCACAACAAACCTGCCAAGAGAGGGCCGCCCACCAAAACTCACGGACCAGGCAAGGAGGGCATTAATCAGAGAGGCAACAAAGAGACCAAAGATAACCCTGAAGGAGCTGCAAAGCTCCACAGCGGAGATTGGAGTATATGTCCATAGGACCACTTTAAGCCATACACTCCACAGAGCTGGGCTTTACGGAAGAGTGGCCAGAAAAAAAGCAATTGCTTAAAGAAAAAAATTAGCAAACACGTTTGGTGTTCGCCAAAAGGCATGTGGTAGACTCCCCAAACATATGGAAGAAGGTACTCTGGTCAGATGAGACTAAAATTGAGCTTTTTGGCCATCAAGGAAAATGCTATGTCTGGCGCAAACCCAACACCTCTCATCACCCCGAGAACACCATCCCCACAGTGAAGCATGGTGGTGGCAGCATCATGCTGTGGGGATGTTTTTCATAAGCAGGGACTGGGAAACTGGTCATAATTGAAGGAATGATGGATGGCGCTAAATACAGGGAAATTCTTGAGGGAAACCTCTTTCAGTATTCCAGAGATTTGAGACTGGGATGGAGGTTCACCTTCCAGCAGGACAATGACCCTAAGCATACTGCTAAAGCAACACTCGAGTGGTTTAAGGGGAAACATTTAAATGTCTTGAAATGGCCTAGTCAAAGCCCAGATCTCAATCCATTTGAGAATCTGTGGTATGACTTAAAAATTGCTGTACACCAGCGGAACCCATCCAACTTGAAGGAGCTGGAGCAGTTTTGCCTTGAAGAATGGGCAAAACTCCCAGTGGCTAGATGTGCCAAGCTTATAGAGACATACCCCAAGAGACTTGCAGCTGTAATTGCTGCAAAAGGTGGCTCTACAAAGTATTGACTTTGGGGGGGTGAATAGTTATGCACGCTCAAGTTCTGTTTTTTTTGTTTCTTATTTTTTGTTTGTTTCACAATAAAGAAAAATGTGCATCTTCAAAGTGGTAGGCATGTTGTATAAATCAAATGATACAAACCCCCCCAAAAATCAATTTTAATTCCAGGTTGTAAGGCTACAAAATAGGAAAAATGCCAAGGGCGGTGAATACTTTAGCAAGCCACTTAATATTCGTAGCAAACAGAGCGGGCAGTGGTGTGAATGAGAGCAGGGAGAGTACAGCCACCTCATCATCTCCCTACAGTCCAGTGGTGTGAATGAGAGCAGGGAGAGTACAGCCACCTCATCATCTCCCTACAGTCCAGTGGTGTGAATGAGAGCCAGGAGATTACAGCCACCTCATCATCTCCCTACAGTTCAGTGGTGTGAATGAGAGCCAGGAGAGTACAGCCACCTCATCATCTCCCTACAGTCCAGTGGTGTGAATGAGAGCCAGGAGAGTACAGCCACCTCATCATCTCCCAACAGTCTAGTGGTCTGAATGAGAGCCAGGAGAGTACAGCCACCTCATCATCTCCCTACAGTCCAGTGGTGTGAATGAGAGCCAGGAGAATAAAGCCACCTCATCATCTCCCTACAGTCCAGTGGTGCTCATCAGTTATATTTCAGATGGTGTCAACATAATGAGATTTTCATGCATTTTGGAGTAGAATGTATTTTTAAAAAGACGCCAGAAGTGACCTTCTCAGTCATTCCATAATAAATAAATAAATCCTGTAAATTTGCCACCGCTGCTGAAAAATAAAATCCTAGGGGAAACACTGCCTCCTCACTCTCTCTTTGTCTCACTATCCTTCACTCCTTCTCTCTCCCTCTATCCTTCACTCTTTCTCTCTCCCTCTATCCTTCACTCTTTCTCTCTCCCTCTATCCTTCACTCCTTCTCTCTCCCTCTATCCTTCACTCCTTCTCTCTCCCTCTATCCTTCACTCCTTCTCTCTCCCTCTATCCTTCACTCCTTCTCTCTCCCTCTATCCTTCACTCCTTCTCTCTCCCTCTATCCTTCACTCCTTCTCTCTCCCTCTATCCTTCACTCTTTCTCTCTCCCTCTATCCTTCACTCCTTCTCTCTCCCTCTATCCTTCACTCCTTCTCTCTCCCTCTATCCTTCACTCCTTCTCTCTCCCTCTATCCTTCCCTCCTTCTCTCTCCCTCTATCCTTCACTCCTTCTCTCTCCCTCCATCATTCACTCCTTCTCTCTCCCTCTATCCTTCACTCTTTCTCTCTCCCTCTATTCTTCACTCTTTCTCTCTCCCTCTATTCTTCACTCCTTCTCTCTCCCTCTATTCTTCACTCTTTCTCTCTCCCTCTATTCTTCACTCTTTCTCTCTCCCTCTATTCTTCACTCTTTCTCTCTCCCTCTATCCTTCACTCTTTCTCTCTCCTTCACTCTCTCTCTCCCTCTATCCTTCACTCTTTCTCTCTCCTTCACTCTTTCTCTCTCCCTCAATCCTTCACTCTTTCTCTCTCCCTCTCTCCTTCACTCCTTCTATCTCCCTCTATCCTTCAACCTCCCTCTATGCTTCACCCTTTCTCTCTCCCTCTATCCTTCACTCTTTCTCTCTCCTTCACTCCTTCTCTCTCCCTCTATCCTTCACTCCTCTCTCCCTCTATCCTTCACTCCTTCTCTCTCCCTCTATCCTTCACTCTTTCTCTCTCCCTCTATCATTCACTCCTTCTCTCTCCCTCTATCCTTCACTCTTTCTCTCTATCCTTCACTCTTTCTCTCTCCCTCTATCCTTCACTCTTTCTCTCTCCCTCTATCCTTCACTATTTCTCTCTCCCTCTATCCTTCACTCCTTCTCTCTCCCTCTATCCTTCACTCCTTCTCTCTCCCTCTATCCTTCACTCCTCTCTCCCTCTATCCTTCACTCCTTCTCTCTCCCTCTATCCTTCACTCCTTCTCTCTCCCTCTATCCTTCACTCCTTCTCTCTCCCTCTATCCTTCACTCCTTCTCTCTCCCTCTATCCTTCACTCCTTCTCTCTCCCTCTATCCTTCACTCCTTCTCTCTCCCTCTATCCTTCACTCCTTCTCTCTCCCTCTATCCTTCACTCCTTCTCTCTCCCTCTATCCTTCACTCCTTCTCTCTCCCTCTATCCTTCACTCCTTCTCTCTCCCTCTATCCTTCACTCTTTCTCTCTCCCTCTATCGTTCACTCTTTCTCTCTCCCTCTATCCTTCACTCTTTCTCTCTCCCTCTATCCTCCGCTCCTTCTCTCTCCCTCTATCCTTCACTCTCTCTCTCCCTCTATCTTTCACTCTTTCTCTCTCCCTCTATCCTTCACTCTTTCTCTCTCCCTCTATCCTCCGCTCCTTCTCTCTCCCTCATTCTCCCTGTCCTTGACAGCGCTGTATAGTTAGTGTGAGTCTGGGAGCAGAGAGAGACAGCCTGGTCTGAGACTCCCTCGTTGGCTCTTTGTTTTTCTCTTTCCCACTCCCGCTCTCTCATACCCCTCTCTCTCTTTCCCACTCCCGCTCTCTCATACCCCTCTCTCTCTCTTTCCCTCTCTTTGCTCAGTTAATCCATCTCCATTTACAAGAGAGACATAAAGGAGAAACTCTAAACTAACAAAACAGAACCGCGCCATTGAAAAAAAGACTAGTTGTTTTTAGTGGTTAGAAGGCAACGCGAGGAGACGTCACACATTGAGAACCTGGACAATGGGACTACATAGCGAAATGTCACCATCAGGCTAATGCACAACAGATCATCCAACCTCTTTAGGTTTGGAAGACTCCAAGAAACTGGGCCTTGAGAAGAGGCCAGTCGGTCCGCTGATGAGGAATACTGCCCAGCCCTTGGCTGCCTCCCAAATGGAACCCTATTCCCTATATAGTGCACTACTTTTGACCAGAACAGATAGGGTGCCATTTGGGTCACAAATTCCCCACATAACCTCATGCACCCTCCCTACCTCCCTCCCATCCTCCATCCCTCCCTCACTATCCACATACAGCAGGTGTCACGTGTTAGGCTAAACCTGACTGCAGACCCACTGAGCCTTGCAGTACACCTGGTCTGCAGTTGACTAACAAAGAGAAACTCCACAATGAACTAAACAAATAGGGAAGTGACTGATGTAGAAGACGGGAAAACAGAAGAGGAGGAGGAAGGAGGGCAGACTTAGTCAGTGACTTAGTCAGCTACATAAGAGACCATCGTGACTCAGTCAGTGACTTAGTCAGCTACATAAGAGACCATCGTGACTCAGTCAGTGACTTAGTCAGCTACATAAGATACCATCGTGACTCAGTCAGTGACTTAGTCAGCTACATAAGAGACCATCGTGACTCAGTCAGTGACTTAGTCAGCTACATAAGAGACCATCGTGACTCAGTCAGTGACTTAGTCAGCTACATAAGAGACCATCGTGACTCAGTCAGTGACTTAGTCAGCTACATAAGAGACCATCGTGACTCAGTCAGTGACTTAGTCAGCTACATAAGAGACCATCGTGACTCAGTCAGTGACTTAGTCAGCTACATAAGAGACCATCGTGACTCAGTCAGTGACTTAGTCAGCTACATAAGAGACCATCGTGACTCAGTCAGTGACTTAGTCAGCTACATAAGAGACCATTGTGACTCAGTCAGTGACTTAGTCAGCTACATAAGAGACCATCGTGACTCAGTCAGTGACTTAGTCAGCTACATAAGAGACTATCGTGACTCAGTCAGTGACTTAGTCAGCTACATAAGAGACCATCGTGACTCCGTCAGTGACTTAGTCAGCTACATAAGAGACCATCGTGACTCAGTCAGTGACTTAGTCAGCTACATAAGAGACCATCGTGACTCAGTCAGTGACTTAGTCAGCTACATAAGAGACCATCGTGACTCAGTCAGTGACTTAGTCAGCTACATAAGAGACTATCGTGACTCAGTCAGTGACTTAGTCAGCTACATAAGAGACTATCGTGACTCAGTCAGTGACTTAGTCAGCTACATAAGAGACCATCGTGACTCAGTCAGTGACTTAGTCAGCTACATAAGAGACCATCGTGACTCAGTCAGTGACTTAGTCAGCTACATAAGAGACCATCGTGACTCAGTCAGTGACTTAGTCAGCTACATAAGAGACCATCGTGACTCAGTCAGTGACTTAGTCAGCTACATAAGAGACCATCGTGACTCAGTCAGTGACTTAGTCAGCTACATAAGAGACCATCGTGACTCAGTCAGTGACTTAGTCAGCTACATAAGAGACCATCGTGACTCAGTCAGTGACTTAGTCAGCTACATAAGAGACCATCGTGACTCAGTCAGTGACTTAGTCAGCTACATAAGAGACCATCGTGACTCAGTCAGTGACTTAGTCAGCTACATAAGAGACCATCGTGACTCAGTCAGTGACTTAGTCAGCTACATAAGAGACCATCGTGACTCAGTCGGTGACTTAGTCAGCTACATAAGAGACCATCGTGACTCAGTCAGTGACTTAGTCAGCTACATAAGAGACCATCGTGACTCAGTCAGTGACTTAGTCAGCTACATAAGAGACCATCGTGACTCAGTCGGTGACTTAGTCAGCTACATAAGAGACCATCGTGACTCAGTCGGTGACTTAGTCAGCTACATAAGAGACCATCGTGACTCAGTCAGTGACTTAGTCAGCTACATAAGAGACCATCGTGACTCAGTCAGTGACTTAGTCAGCTACATAAGAGACCTCGTGACTCAGTCAGTGACTTAGTCAGCTACATAAGAGACCATCGTGACTCAGTCAGTGACTTAGTCAGCTACATAAGAGACCATCGTGACTCAGTCAGTGACTTAGTCAGCTACATAAGAGACCATCGTGACTCAGTCAGTGACTTAGTCAGCTACATAAGAGACCATCGTGACTCAGTCAGTGACTTAGTCAGCTACATAAGAGACCATCGTGACTCAGTCAGTGACTTAGTCAGCTACATAAGAGACCATCGTGACTCAGTCAGTGACTTAGTCAGCTACATAAGAGACCATCGTGACTCAGTCAGTGACTTAGTCAGCTACATAAGAGACCATCGTGACTCAGTCAGTGACTTAGTCAGCTACATAAGAGACCATCGTGACTCAGTCAGTGACTTAGTCAGCTACATAAGAGACCATCGTGACTCAGTCAGTGACTTAGTCAGCTACATAAGAGACCATCGTGACTCAGTCAGTGACTTAGTCAGCTACATAAGAGACCATCGTGACTCAGTCAGTGACTTAGTCAGCTACATAAGAGACCATCGTG
>NC_139988.1:90963377-90990877 GCF_964263955.1 Coregonus lavaretus | reverse complement strand
GGTTGATGGAGGAAGAGACTGGTAGAGGTGGATGGCATGATGGGAGGAAGAGACTGGTAGAGGTGGATGGCATGATGGGAGGAAGAGGCTGGTAGAGGTGGATGGCATGATGGGAGGAAGAGGCTGGTAGAGGTCTGCGTCGGTGGATGGCATGATGGGAGGAAGAGGCTGGTAGAGGTGGATGGCATGATGGGAGGAAGAGGCTGGTAGAGGTCTGCGTCGGTGGATGGCATGATGGGAGGAAGAGGCTGGTAGAGGTCTGCGTCGGTGGATGGCATGATGGGAGGAAGAGGCTGGTAGAGGTCTGCGTCGGTGGATGGCATGATGGGAGGAAGAGGCTGGTAGAGGTCTGCGTCGGTGGATGGCATGATGGGAGGAAGAGGCTGGTAGAGGTCTGCGTCGGTGGATGGCATGATGGGAGGAAGAGGCTGGTAGAGGTCTGCGTCGGTGGATGGCATGATGGGAGGAAGAGGCTGGTAGAGGTGGATGGCATGATGGGAGGAAGAGGCTGGTAGAGGTGGATGGCATGATGGGAGGAAGAGGCTGGTAGAGGTCTTCGTCGGTGGATGGCATGATGGGAGGAAGAGGCTGGTAGAGGTGGATGGCATGATGGGAGGAAGAGGCTGGTAGAGGTGGATGGCATGATGGGAGGAAGAGGCTGGTAGAGGTCTGCGTCGGTGGATGGCATGGTGGGAGGAAGAGGCTGGTAGAGGTCTGCGTCGGTGGATGGCATGATGGGAGGAAGAGGCTGGTAGAGGTCTGCGTGATGAATCGCTCTTCCACAGACTAGAGACATTATGATACATGATCTGACTGAGTTCCTCTTTCTTTCTTTCTTTCTTTCTTTTTCTTTCTTTCTTTCCATGAACTGTCTGAACATCTCTTCTCCAGTGAACCTGTGTTTAAAGACAACATTCTCTTTAGACTCCTTGAGCCTTCAGACTCCAGCTTTTCCAAAACAAACCCTGTCTAGAAACACATTGTATTAAACCAGCAGTATCCAGGGACTCCTCACTAATAGCCAGCAGTCTCCAGGGACTCTTCACTAATAGCCAGCAGTCTCCAGGGACTCCTCACTAATAGCCAGCAGTCTCCAGGGACTCCTCACTAATAGCCAGCAGTCTCCAGGGACTCCTCACTAATAGCCAGCAGTATCCAGGGACTCCTCACTAATAGCCAGCAGTCTCCAGGGACTCCACACTAATAGCCAGCAGTCTCCAGGGACTCCTCACTAATAGCCAGCAGTCTCCAGGGACTCCTCACTAATAGCCAGCAGTCTCCAGGGACTCCTCACTAATAGCCAGCAGTCTCCAGGGACTCTTCACTAATAGCCAGCAGTCTCCAGGGACTCCTCACTAATAGCCAGCAGTCTCCAGGGACTCCTCACTAATAGCCAGCAGTCTCCAGGGACTCTTCACTAATAGCCAGCAGTCTCCAGGGACTCCTCACTAATAGCCAGCAGTATCCAGGGACTCCTCACTAATAGCCAGCAGTCTCCAGGGACTCCTCACTAATAGCCAGCAGTCTCCAGGGACTCCTCACTAATAGCCAGCAGTATCCAGGGTCTCCTCACTAATAGCCAGCAGTCTCCAGGGACTCTTCACTAATAGCCAGCAGTCTCCAGGGACTCCTCACTAATAGCCAGCAGTCTCCAGGGACTCCTCACTAATAGCCAGCAGTCTCCAGGGACTCCTCACTAATAGCCAGCAGTCTCCTGGGTCTCCACACTAATAGCCAGCAGTCTCCAGGGACTCCTCACTAATAGCCAGCAGTCTCCTGGGTCTCCTCACTAATAGCCAGCAGTCTCCAGGGACTCCACACTAATAGCCAGCAGTCTCCAGGGACTCCTCACTAATAGCCAGCAGTCTCCAGGGACTCCTCACTAATAGCCAGCAGTCTCCAGGGACTCCTCACTAATAGCCAGCAGTCTCCAGGGACTCTTCACTAATAGCCAGCAGTCTCCAGGGACTCCTCACTAATAGCCAGCAGTCTCCAGGGACTCTTCACTAATAGCCAGCAGTCTCCAGGGACTCCTCACTAATAGCCAGCAGTCTCCAGGGACTCCTCACTAATAGCCAGCAGTCTCCAGGGACTCCTCACTAATAGCCAGCAGTCTCCAGGGACTCCTCACTAATAGCCAGCAGTCTCCAGGGACTCCTCACTAATAGCCAGCAGTCTCCAGGGACTCCACACTAATAGCCAGCAGTCTCCAGGGACTCCACACTAATAGCCAGCAGTCTCCAGGGACTCCTCACTAATAGCCAGCAGTCTCCAGGGACTCCTCACTAATAGCCAGCAGTCTCCAGGGACTCCTCACTAATAGCCAGCAGTCTCCAGGGACTCCTCACTAATAGCCAGCAGTCTCCAGGGACTCCTCACTAATAGCCAGCAGTCTCCAGGGACTCCTCACTAATAGCCAGCAGTCTCCAGGGACTCCTCACTAATAGCCAGCAGTCTCCAGGGACTCCACACTAATAGCCAGCAGTCTCCAGGGACTCCACACTAATAGCCAGCAGTCTCCAGGGACTCTTCACTAATAGCCAGCAGTCTCCAGGGACTCTTCACTAATAGCCAGCAGTATCCAGGGACTCCTCACTAATAGCCAGCAGTCTCCAGGGACTCCTCACTAATAGCCAGCAGTCTCCAGTGACTCTTCACTAATAGCCAGCAGTATCCTGGGTCTCCTCACTAATAGCCAGCAGTCTCCAGGGACTCCTCACTAATAGCCAGCAGTCTCCAGGGACTCCTCACTAATAGCCAGCAGTATCCAGGGACTCTTCACTAATAGCCAGCAGTCTCCAGGGACTCCTCACTAATAGCCAGCAGTCTCCAGGGACTCCTCACTAATAGCCAGCAGTCTCCAGGGACTCCTCACTAATAGCCAGCAGTCTCCAGGGACTCCTCACTAATAGCCAGCAGTCTCCAGGGACTCCTCACTAATAGCCAGCAGTCTCCAGGGACTCCTCACTAATAGCCAGCAGTCTCCAGGGACTCCTCACTAATAGCCAGCAGTCTCCAGGGACTCCTCACTAATAGCCAGCAGTCTCCAGGGACTCCACACTAATAGCCAGCAGTCTCCAGGGACTCCTCACTAATAGCCAGCAGTCTCCAGGGACTCTTCACTAATAGCCAGCAGTCTCCAGGGACTCTTCACTAATAGCCAGCAGTATCCAGGGACTCCTCACTAATAGCCAGCAGTCTCCAGGGACTCCTCACTAATAGCCAGCAGTCTCCAGTGACTCTTCACTAATAGCCAGCAGTCTCCAGGGACTCCTCACTAATAGCCAGCAGTCTCCAGGGACTCCTCACTAATAGCCAGCAGTCTCCAGGGACTCCTCACTAATAGCCAGCAGTCTCCAGGGACTCCTCACTAATAGCCAGCAGTCTCCAGGGACTCCTCACTAATAGCCAGCAGTCTCCAGGGACTCCACACTAATAGCCAGCAGTCTCCAGGGACTCCTCACACTAATAGCCAGCAGTCTCCAGGGACTCCTCACTAATAGCCAGCAGTCTCCAGGGACTCCTCACTAATAGCCAGCAGTCTCCAGGGACTCCTCACTAATAGCCAGCAGTCTCCAGGGACTCCTCACTAATAGCCAGCAGTCTCCAGGGACTCCTCACTAATAGCCAGCAGTCTCCAGGGACTCCTCACTAATAGCCAGCAGTCTCCAGGGACTCCTCACTAATAGCCAGCAGTCTCCAGGGACTCCTCACTAATAGCCAGCAGTCTCCAGGGACTCCTCACTAATAGCCAGCAGTCTCCAGGGTCTCCACACTAATAGCCAGCAGTCTCCAGGGACTCCACACTAATAGCCAGCAGTCTCCAGGGACTGCTCACTAATAGCCAGCAGTCTCCAGGGACTCCTCACTAATAGCCAACAGTCTCCAGGGACTCCTCACTAATAGCCAGCAGTCTCCAGGGACTCCTCACTAATAGCCAGCAGTCTCCAGGGACTCTTCACTAATAGCCAGCAGTCTCCAGGGACTCCACACTAATAGCCAGCAGTCTCCAGGGACTCCTCACACTAATAGCCAGCAGTCTCCAGGGACTCCTCACTAATAGCCAGCAGTCTCCAGGGACTCCTCACTAATAGCCAGCAGTCTCCAGGGACTCCTCACTAATAGCCAGCAGTCTCCAGGGACTCCTCACTAATAGCCAGCAGTCTCCAGGGACTCCTCACTAATAGCCAGCAGTCTCCAGGGACTCCTCACTAATAGCCAGCAGTCTCCAGGGACTCCTCACTAATAGCCAGCAGTCTCCAGGGACTCCTCACTAATAGCCAGCAGTCTCCAGGGTCTCCACACTAATAGCCAGCAGTCTCCAGGGACTCCACACTAATAGCCAGCAGTCTCCAGGGACTGCTCACTAATAGCCAGCAGTCTCCAGGGACTCCTCACTAATAGCCAACAGTCTCCAGGGACTCCTCACTAATAGCCAGCAGTCTCCAGGGACTCCTCACTAATAGCCAGCAGTCTCCAGGGACTCCTCACTAATAGCCAGCAGTCTCCAGGGACTCCTCACTAATAGCCAGCAGTCTCCAGGGACTCCTCACTAATAGCCAGCAGTCTCCAGGGACTCCTCACTAATAGCCAGCAGTCTCCAGGGACTCCTCACTAATAGCCAGCAGTCTCCAGGGACTCCTCACTAATAGCCAGCAAATCATAGTCTCACATCAGACTGAACATGTATCAGGCAAAGACAGATCCTTTTCTAATTATATATGGATATCAGTATTCACGCTGTTGACATTAGGGATTTTAGTCAAACCCTTCTTGAACGTCAGACCCCTTCAAATTAGTGGATTTGGCTATTTCAGCCACACCCGTTGCTGACAGGTGTATTAAAATCGAGCACACAGCCGTGCAATCTCCATAGACAAACATCGGCAGTAAGTGGCTTTACTGAAGAGCTCAGTGACTTTCAACGTGGCACCGTCATAGGATGCCACCTTTCCAACAAGTCAGTTGGTCAAATGTCTGCCCTGCTAGAGCTGCCCCGGTCAACTGTAAGTGCTGTTATTGTGAATGGAAAACATCTAGGAGCAACAACGGCTCAGCCCTGAAGTGGTAGGCCACACAAGCTCACAGAGCGGGACCACCGAGTGCTGAAGAGCGTAGCGTGTAAGAAATCATCTGTCTTCGGTTGCAACACTCACTACCGAGTTCCAAACTGCCTCTGGAAGCAACGAGATCTTGCATGGAGCCCCAGGCCGAGGGAGATTGACAGTACTTTTGTGTTTCTTCCATTTGCGAATAATCGAACCAACTGTTGTCACCTTCTCACCAAGCTGCTTGGCGATGGTCTTGTAGCCCCTTCCAGCCTTGTGTAGGTCTACAATCTTGTCCCTGACATCCTTGGAGAGCTCTTTGGTCTTGGCCATGCTGGAGAGTTTGGAATCTGATTGATTGATTGCTTCTGTGGACAGGTGTCTTTTATACAGGTAACAAACTGAGATTAGGAGCACTCCCTTTAAGAGTGTGCTCCTAATCTCAGCTCGTTACCTGTATAAAAGACACCTGGGAGCCAGACATCTTTCTGATTGAGAGGGGGTCAAATACTTATTTCCCTCATTCAAATGCAAATCAATTTATAAAAAATTTTGACATGCGTTGTTCTGGATTTTGTTGTTGTTGTTATTCTGTCTCTCACTGTTCAAATAAACCTACCATTAAAATTATAGACTGATCATGTCTTTGTCAGTGGGAAAACGTACAAAATCAGCAGGGGATCAAATACTTTTTTCCCCTCACTGTAGGTGTTGGTTAAATTGTGATTTTAATGAATGGAGCGGCAGTTTTTTTTCTGTGAGTGCAGAGTGATAGGAAAGCAATTTCCAACAGCTCAACTTTACTCACATACTCTGGTCCACATACACTACATAACCAAAAGTATGTAAAAAATCTATTAAAGTAAAATTACAAATATTATGTGCAATTCAATTTCTAGAAGTTCCACTCTTCTCTGTCCGTAATCCACATGGTTACGGAACAGGTGCTTCTGTCTCAATCAGATGTTGTTGTTGTTGTTTTTGTTATTGTTTTTTTTAAATCAGAGAGAAATTAAATGGGAACATTGTTATGGCTTGGCAGAGATATAAAAAAACATTTATGTATGAAAATCAGAACCAGACCAGCTGCAATCAACATTTTGCATGAAATCAACACGATTCTCGGATACTTTTTGTACTCAATGCACTCTCTCTCTCTCTCTCTCTCTCTCAAAAACACCACATGATTCTGATACAGCTCATATTCACAGCACTAGACTCCTCAAATGGAAGCTGTTTTGAATTGGTCTGCTATAAAGTTGAACAAGTTCAAAGTAAAAAAAAAAAAGGATATGATTGCGAAAATAAAATAAATAATACAATAAAAAAACCTACAAAACGTTAAACGTTAATGTTAAGTACGGACTCAAAGTGGAAATATTGACTCAACTGACATTGTTTTAATACTTCTACAACAACAATAACAGTACGGCCCAGCCACCAACTGATAGTGTTTCTCCTCATCTCACTAATGGTTGATCAACTAGGCCTCAAATCCTGCCAGGTGAAAGCAGACCACCAAGACTTCTGTGGCCAGAGAAGTGGACTACATATGAATCATCCGGTAACATTTAGGCTATAATATCACTGGTGGAGGAAAACCCAGGGGAGGAGCCTAGGAAAGCAAATCAAACACCTCCACTAGCCAACTGAAACATTAACCCTAATACAGTTGGCATTGTTCTCTTTGTTTAATGAATCATCTCTTCTTCAAATGGTTCAGGATAAATCAAACTTAAGTTTATGATTAATCCAAATGAACTGGGTAAACAATGACATAGGTATGTGGGAAAACTACAAGTGAACTGCTTGGGGCGGCAGGACAGCGGAGTCACTCACCACCTTCCGGAGACATTTGAAAGCCCACCTCTTTAAGGAATACCTGGGATAGGATAAAGTAATCCTTCTACCCCCACCCCCCCTTTACGCCAACCCACCCCCACCCCCAAAAAAACAAACATTAAAAAAAACAAAAAAAACATTGTAAAGTGGTTGTCCCACTGGCTATAAGGTGAATGCACCTATTTGTAAGTCGCTCTGGATAAGAGCGTCTGCTAAATGACGTAAATGTAAATGTAAATGTAAATGTAGCTTAGTGGTTAAGAGCGTTGTGCCAGTAACCGAAAGGTCGCTGGTTCTAATCCCCGAGCCGACTAGGTGAAAAATCTGCCGATGTGCCCTTGAGCAAGGCACTTAACCCTAATTGCTCCTGTAAGTTACAAGCCTGTTCAACCTCTCTTTCGTAACGTCTGAGATCCCCAGAGATTGGAAAGCTGCTGCGGTCATCCCCCTCTTCAAAGGGGGTGACACTCTAGATCCAAACTGTTACAGACCTATATCTATCCTGCCCTGCCTTTCGAAAGTATTTGAAAGCCAAGTTAACAAACAGATCACCGACCATTTCGAATCCCACCGTACCTTCTCCGCTATGCAATCCGGTTTCCGAGCTGGTCATGGGTGCACTTCAGCCACACTCAAGGTCCTAAACGATATTTAAAACGCGATCGATAAAAGACAGTACTGTGCAGCCGTCTTCATCAACCTGGCCAAGGCTTTCGACTCTGTCAACCACCGCATTCTTATTGGCAGACTAAATAGCCTTGGTTTCTCAAATGACTGCCTCGCCTGGTTCACCAACTACTTCTCAGATAGAGTTCAATGTGTCAAATCGGAGGGCCTGTTGTCTGGACCTATGGCAGTCTCTATGGGGGTGCCACAGGGTTCAATTCTTGGGCCGACTCTTTTCTCCATGTATATCAATGATGTCGCTCTTGCTGCTGGTGACTCTCAGATCCACCTCTACGCAGACGACACCATTTTGTATACATCTGGCCCTTCATTGGACACTGTGTTAACAAACCTCCAAACGAGCTTCAATGCCATACAACAATCCTTCAGTAACCTCCAACTGCTCTTAAACACTAGTAAAACTAAATGCATGCTCTTCAATCGAACGCTGCTGGCACCCGCCCACCTGACTAGAATCACCACTCTCGACGGGTCTGACCTAGAGTATGTGGACAACTACAAATACCTAGGTGTCTGGTTAGACTGTAAACTCTCCTTCCATACTCACATTAAGAATCTCCAATCCAAAGTTAAATCTAGAATCAGCTTCCTATTTCGCAAACAAAGCCTCCTTCACTCATGCTGCCAAACATGCCCTCGTAAAACTGACTATCCTACTGATCCCTTGACTTCGGCGATGTCATTTACAAAATAGCCTCCAACACTCTACTCAGCAAATTGGATGTAGTCTATCACAGTGCCATCCGTTTTGTCACCAAAGCCCCATGTACTACCCACCATTGTGACCTGTACGCTCTCGTTGGCTGGCCCTCACTACATGTTCGTCGTCAAACCCACTGGCTCCAGGCCATCTATAAATCACTGCTAGGCAAATCCCCGCCTTATCTTAGCTCATTGGTCACCATAGCAGCACCCACCCGTAGTCTGCGCTCCAGCAGGTATACAGTGGGGGAAAAAAGTATTTAGTCAGCCACCAATTGTGCAAGTTCTCCCACTTAAAAAGATGAGAGAGGCCTGTAATTTTCATCATAGGTACACGTCAACTATGACAGACAAATTGAGGGAAAAAAATCAAGAAAATCACATTGTAGGATTTTTTATGAATTTATTTGCAAATTATGGTGGAAAATAAGTATTTGGTCACCTACAAACAAGCACGATTTCTGGCTCTCACAGACCTGTAACTTCTTCTTTAAGAGGCTCCTCTGTCCTCCACTCGTCACCTGTATTAATGGCACCTGTTTGAACTTGTTATCAGTATAAAAGACACCTGTCCACAACCTCAAACAGTCACACTCCAAACTCCACTATGGCCAAGACCAAAGAGCTGTCAAAGGACACCAGAAACAAAATTGTAGACCTGCACCAGGCTGGGAAGACTGAATCTGCAATAGGTAAGCAGCTTGGTTTAAAGAAATCAACTGTGGGAGCAATTATTAGGAAATGGAAGACATACAAGACCACTGATAATCTCCCTCGATCTGGGGCTCCACGCAAGATCTCACCCCGTGGGGTCAAAATGATCACAAGAACGGTGAGCAAAAATCCCAGAACCACACGGGGGGACCTAGTGAATGACCTGCAGAGAGCTGGGACCAAAGTAACAAAGCCTACCATCAGTAACACACTACGCCGCCAGGGACCCAAATCCTGCAGTGCCAGACGTGTCCCCCTGCTTAAGCCAGTACATGTCCAGGCCCGTCTGAAGTTTGCTAGAGTGCATTTGGATGATCCAGAAGATGATTGGGAGAATGTCATATGGTCAGATGAAACCAAAATAGAACTTTTTGGTAAAAACTAAACTCGTCATGTTTGGAGGACAAAGAATGCTGAGTTGCATCCAAAGAACACCATACCTACTGTGAAGCATGGGGGTGGAAACATCATGCTTTGGGGCTGTTTTTCTGCAAAGGGACCAGGACGACTGATCCGTGTAAAGGAAAGAATGAATGGGGCCATGTATCGTGAGATTTTGAGTGAAAACCTCCTTCCATCAGCAAGGGCATTGAAGATGAAACGTGGCTGGGTCTTTCAGCATGACAATGATCCCAAACACACCGCCCGGGCAATGAAGGAGTGGCTTCGTAAGAAGCCTTTCAAGGTCCTGGAGTGGCCTAGCCAGTCTCCAGATCTCAACCCCATAGAAAATCTTTGGAGGGAGTTGAAAGTCCATGTTGCCCAGCGACAGCCCCAAAACATCACTCCTCTAGAGGAGATCTGCATGGAGGAATGGGCCAAAATACCAGCAACAGTGTGTGAAAACCTTGTGAAGACTTACAGAAAACGTTTGACCTGTGTCATTGCCAACAAAGGGTATATAACAAAGTATTGAGAAACTTTTGTTATTGACCAAATACTTATTTTCCACCATAATTTGCAAATAAATTCATTAAAAATCCTACAATGTGATTTTCTGGAAATTCTTTTCTCATTTTGTCTGTCATAGTTGACGTGTACCTATGATGAAAATTACAGGCCTCTCTCATCTTTTTAAGTGGGAGAACTTGCACAATTGGTGGCTGACTAAATACTTTTTTTCCCCACTGTATCTCACTGGTCATCCCCAAAGCCAACACCTCCTTTGGCCGCCATTCCTTCCAGTTCTCTGCTGCCAATGACTGGAACGAATTGCAAAAATCTCTGAAGCTGGAGACTCTTATCTCCCTCACTAACTATAAGCATCAGTTGTCAGAGCAGCTTACCGATCACTGCACCTGTACACAGCCCATCTGAAATTAGCCCGCCCAACTACCTCATCCCCATATTGTTATTTATTTTGCTCTTTTGCACCCTGATGTTTCCCTCCTCCACCTCCACCTCCACCTCTTCATCCCCATCCTCCTCTCCTCTCCTCTCCTCTCCTCTCCTCTCCTCTCCTCTCCTCTCCTCTCCTCTCCTTTCCTCATCCATCCACCTGACAGGTGTGGCACAGGTGTGGCACACTGATTGCAGTCTGCCACCCAGACAGCTGGCGTCGGGTAAGTTTGGCTTTATACATAGCTTGGGCTTTGTCGAGTAAGGCTTAAACTATGTATTTAGATTGTAGTTAGGTATTATAGGTAGGCATCGTGGGCTGTATATTATTAGGTATTATAGGTAGGCATCGTGGGCTGTTGTGGGTAGTTGTTGTGTAGTTATTGTAGGTTACTTTTGTATTCGGCGGTGCGGCGGTGCCGGGTGTAGCACGAAGCTAGCTAGCTAACTCACCTCCTGGACTAGCTGGCGAGTAGCTATTAGCAACGGTAGCAACTAAATACAATATCCTTTTAGCCAGCTACATTCGTTCGCAGCGACGCCGTTTTTCAAACAAAGTCAACACAGCAGCCATTGCTAGCTAGCCAACACTACAAGCTAGCGGTACTGTAGTAGCTAAATACAATATCTTTGTGCTAGCTAGCCAACGTTTAATTATTGCTGCGTTATGAAAGAACTAGACACGGACACAAATTATCTGTTTAGTGTGTTAACACACTATTGGTAGTTTGTTGTAACCAAGTATTGGTGCTAAACTGTGTGTTATTGGATGCTAGCATGCTAGTTAGCTATGGCGTCATAGTTAGCTAGCTGAATAAAGTAAGTTCAGTCTATTCCTTGAAACATTGAACCGCTGTAGTTTACAACAATTCTGATTTCTAAAGTGGAAGTTGGGAGAGTTTTTGTTCGGGTGGTTCAGTGAAACAATTATAGTTTCTGAGGTGGAAGTTTTGGTGAGGGAGGCCCTGCTCTCTCTTCTTCCAGATGTTTAGTTCATTTCATTCCGATCTCCTCTGCATTATTGTAGCCATTTGCTACAGCCTGTCAACTATGCCTCTGCCTATCCCTGTTCTCTCCTCTCTGCACAGGCTACACAAACGCCTCACACCGCGTGGCTGCTGCCTCTCTAACCTGGTGGTCCCTGCACGCACCCCACACCTGGAGTTCCAGGTCTCAGGCAGCCTCTGGAACTGCCGTTCTGCTGCCAACAAAGCTGACTTCATCCCAGCCTATGCTAACCTCCAGTCCCTCGACTTCCTGGCGCTGACGGAAACATGGATTACCACTGAAAACACTGCTACTCCTACTGCTCTCTCCTCGTCTGACCATGTGTTCTCGCATACCCCGAGAGCATCTGGTCAGAGGGGTGGTGGCACAGGAATCCTCATCTCTCCCAAGTGGTCATTCTCAATTTTTCCCCTAACCCATCTGTCTATCTCCTCATTTGAATTCCACGCTGTCACAGTCACTAGCCCATTTAAGCTTAATATCCTTGTCATCTATCGCCCTCCAGGTTCCCTTGGAGAGTTCATCAATGAGCTTGACGCCTTGATAAGTTCCTTTCCTGAGGATGGCTCACCCTTCACAGTTTTGGGGGATTTCAACCTCCCTTCGTCTACATTTGACTCATTTCTCTCTGCCTCCTTCTTTCCACTCCTCTCCTCTTTTGACCTCACCCTCTCACCGTCCCCCCCTACTCACAAGGCAGGCAATACGCTTGACTTCATCTTTACTAGATGTTGCTCTTCTACTAATCTCACTGCAACTCCCCTCCATGTCTCCGACCACTACTTTGTATCCTTTTCTCTCTCGCTCTCCTCCAACACTACACACTCTGCCCCTACACAGATGGTAACGCGCCGCCGCAACCTTCGCTCTCTCTCTCCCACTACTCTCTCCTCTTCCATCCTATCATCTCTTCCCTCTGCTCAATCCTTCTCCCTCCAATCTCCTGATTCTGCCTCCTCAACCCTCCTCTCCTCCCTTTCTGCATCCTTTGACTCCCTGTGTCCCCTATCCTCCCGGCCGGCTCGGTCCTCCCCTCCAGCTCCGTGGCTTGATGACTCATTGCGAGCTCACAGAACAGAGCTCCGGGCAGCTGAGCGGAAATGGAAGAAAACTAAACTCCCTGCCGACCTGGCATCTTTTCACTCCCTCCTCTCTACATTTTCTTCATCTGTTTCTGCTGCTAAGGCCACTTTCTACCACTCTAAATTCCAAGCATCTGCCTCTAACCCTAGGAAGCTCTTTGCCACATTCTCCTCACTGCTGAATCCTCCCCCCCACCCCCCCCCTCCTCCCTCTCTGTGGATGACTTCGTAAACCACTTTGAAAAGAAGGTTGACGACATCCGATCCTCCTTTGTTAAGTCTAATGACACTGCTGGTCCTGCTCACACTGCCCTACCCTATGCTTTGACTTCTTTCTCCCCTCTCTCTCCAGATAAAATCTTGCGACTAGTGACTGCAGGCCGCCCAACAACCTGCCCGCTTGACCCCATCCCCTCCTCTCTTCTCCAGACCATCTCCGGTGACCTTCTCCCCTACCTCACCTCGCTGATCAACTCATCCTTGACCGCTGGCTATGTCCCTTCCGTCTTCAAGAGAGCGAGAGTTGCACCCCTTCTCAAAAAACCAACACTCGATCCCACTGATGTCAACAACTACAGACCAGTATCCCTTCTTTCTTTTCTTTCCAAAACTATTGAGCATGCCGTCTTTAGCCAACTCTCTTGCTATCTCTCTCAGAATGACCTTCTTGATCCAAACCAGTCAGGTTTCAGGACTGGTCATTCAACTGAGACTGCTCTTCTCTGTGTCACGGAGGCTCTCCGCACTGCTAAAGCTAACTCTCTCTCCTCTGCTCTTGTCCTTCTAGACCTGTCTGCTGCCTTTGATACTGTGAACCATCAGATCCTCCTCTCCACCCTCTCCGAGCTGGGCATCTCCGGCGCGGCTCACTCCTGGATTGCGTCCTACCTGACCGGTCGCTCCTACCAAGTGGCGTGGCGAGAAGCTGTCTCCGCACCACGTGCTCTCACCACTGGTGTCCCCCAGGGCTCAGTTCTAGGCCCTCTCCTTTTCTCCCTATACACCAAGTCACTTGGCTCTGTCATATCCTCACATGGCCTCTCCTATCATTGCTACGCTGACGATACACAACTAATCTTCTCCTTTCCCCCTTCTGATAACCAGGTGGCGAATCGCATCTCTGCATGTCTGGCAGACATATCAGTATGGATGACGGATCACCACCTCAAGCTGAACCCTGGCAAGACGGAGCTGCTCTTCCTCCCGGGGAAGGACTGCCCGTTCCATGATCTCGCCATCACGGTTGACAACTCCGTTGTGTCCTCCTCCCAGAGTGCGAAGAGCCTTGGCGTGACCCTGGACAACACCCTGTCGTTCTCCGCTAACATCAAGGCGGTGACCCGATCCTGCAGGTTCATGCTCTACAACATTCGGAGAGTACGACCCTGCCTTACACAGGAAGCGGCACAGGTCCTAATCCAGGCACTTGTCATCTCCCGTCTGGATTACTGCAACTCGCTGTTGGCTGGGCTCCCTGCCTGTGCCATTAAACCCCTACAACTCATCCAGAATGCCGCAGCCCGTCTGGTGTTCAACCTTCCCAAGTTCTCTCACGTCACCCACCTCCTCCGCACACTCCACTGGCTTCCAGTTGAAGCTCGCATCCGTTACAAGACCATGGTGCTTGCCTATGGAGCAGTGAGGGGAACGGCACCTCCGTACCTTCAGGCTCTGATCAGTCCCTACACCCAAACGAGGGCATTGCGTTCATCCACCTCTGGCCTGCTGGCTCCCCTTCCTCTGCGGAAGCATAGTTCCCGCTCAGCCCAGTCAAAACTGTTCGCTGCTCTGGCACCCCAATGGTGGAACAAGCTCCCTCACGACGCCAGGACAGCGGAGTCACTCACCACCTTCCGGAGACATTTGAAACCCCACCTCTTTAAGGAATAACTTAGCGTCTGCTAAATGGCATATTATTATTATTATTATTATTATTATTATTGTACTGGGGACAATAAAAGGCCACTCTAAAATGTGCAGTTTTGTCAGACAACACAATGCCACAGATGTCTCAAGCTTTGAGGGAGCGTGCACTTGGCATGCTGACTGCAGGAATATCCAACAGAGCTGTTGCCAGAGAATTGAATGTTAATTTATCGACCAATTTGGAAACCACGCCAGCCCGGGACCTCCACATCCGGCTTCTTCACACGCGGGATCGTCTGAGGGGGGTTGGGGGGATGCTGAGGAGTATTTCTGTCTATAATAAAGCCCTTTTGTGGGTAAAAACTCATTCTGATTGGCTGGGCCTGGCTCCCCAGTGGGTGGGCCTGGCTCCCCAGTGGGTGGGCCTATGCCCTCCCAAGCCCACCCATGGCTGCGCCCCTGCCCAGTCATGTGAAATCCATAGATTAGGGCCTAATACATTTATTTCAATTGACTGATTTCCTTATATGAACTGTAACTCAGTAAAATCTTTGAAATTGTTGCATGTTGCATTTATCTTTTTGTTCAGTATAGCAGAAAGTGTGTGTGTGTGTGTGTGTGTGTGTGTGTGCTTAGCAGTCTTATGGCTTGAGGGTAGAAGCTGTTCAGAGTCCTGTTGGTTCCAGACTTGGCACTCCGGTACCGCTTGCCGTGCGGTAGCAGAGAGAACAGTCTATGACTAGGGTGGCTGGAGACTTTGACAATTTCTCTGGCCTTCCTCTGACACCGCCTGGTATAGAGGTCCTGGATGGCAGGAAGCTTGGCCCCAGTGATGTACTGGGCCGTACGCACTACCCTCTGTAGCGCCTTACGGACGGATGCCGAGCAGTTGCCATACCAGGCAGTGATGCAACCAGTCAGGATGCTCTCGATGGTGCAGCTGTAGAACTTTGAGGATCTGACGGCCCATTCCAAATCAGCCTCCTGAGGAGGAAGAGGCGTTGTCGTGCCTTCTTCACATTGGTGTATGTGGACCATGTTAATTCCTTAGTGATGTGGACACCGAGGAACTTGAAGCTCTCTACCTGCCCCACTACAGCCCCGTCGATGTGGATGGGGGTGTGCTCGGCCCTTAGTTTCCTGTAGTCCACACTCCTTTGTCTTGCTGACGTTGAGGGAGAGGTTGTTGTCCTGGCACCACACTGCCAGGTCACTGACCTCCTCCCTATAGGCTGTCTCATCGTTGTCGGTATTCAGGCCTACCACTGTTGTGTCGTCAGCAAACGTAATGGATGGTGTTGGAGTCGTGCCTGGCCATGCAGTCATGGGTGAACAGTGAGTACAGGAGGGGACTGAGCACGCACCCCTGAGGGGCCCCCGTGTTGAGGATCAGTGTGGCGGATGTGTTGTTACCTACCCTTACCACCTGGGGGCGGCCCGTCAGGAAGTACAGGATCCAGTTGCAGAGGGAGGTGTTTAGTCCCAGGGTCCTTAGCTTAGTGATGAGCTTTGAGGGCACTATGGTGTTGAATGCTGAGCTGTAGTCAATTAACAACATTCTCACGTAGGTGTTCCTCTTGTCCAGGTGGGAAAGGGCAGTGTGGAGTGCAATAGAGATTGCATCATCTGTGGATCTGTTGGGGCGGTATGCAAATTGGAGTGGGTCCAGGGTGTCTGGGATAATGGTGTTGATGTGAGCCATGACCATCCTCTCAAAGCATTTCATGGCTACAGATGTGAGGGCTACGTGTCGGTAGTCATATAGACAGGTTACCTTGCTGTTCTTGAGCACAGGGACTGAGTGTCAGAGGAGCATGGAGAAGCAGAAGTGGCACTATTAAGAGCTGTCTGTTTGAATAACTGCCTTAATTTTGCCGGAACCCAGGAAGAGTAGCTGCTGCCTTGACAGGAACTAATGGGGATCCATAATAAACCCCAGGAAGAGTAGCTGCTGCCTTGGCAGGAACTAATGGGGATCCATAATAAACCCCAGGAAGAGTAGCTGCTGCCTTGGCATGAACTAATGGGGATCCATAATAAACCCCAGGAAGAGTAGCTGCTGCCTTGGCAGGAACTAATGGGGATCCATAATAAACCCCAGGAAGAGTAGCTGCTGCCTTGGCAGGAACTAATGGGGATCCATAATAAACCCCAGGAAGAGTAGCTGCTGCCTTGGCAGGAACTAATGGGGATCCATAATAAACCCCAGGAAGAGTAGCTGCTGCCTTGGCAGGAACTAATGGGGATCCATAATAAACCCCAGGAAGAGTAGCTGCTGCCTTGGCAGGAACTAATGGGGATCCATAATAAACCCCAGGAAGAGTAGCTGCTGCCTTGGCAGGAACTAATGGGGATCCATAATAAACCCCAGGAAGAGTAGCTGCTGCCTTGACAGGAACTGATGGGGATCCATAATAAATACAAATGGAGGAGCAGAAGTGGCACTATTAAGAGAGAAAATACTTATGCATACAGCTATCAGGCCATCCCTCGTTGCGTGTCTGAGAACATGTCTGTCAGCTAAACGGATCGCAATCATTCTGTCATTTTAAACACCTTCTATGTTAAGTTGTCTTATTGCAAGCATTCAGTGTGTGTGTGTGTGTGCGTGTGCGTTCTTGCCTGTGTGTGCGCCTAAGTAACTACGAGTGTGTGTGATGTCTTTGATTGTGAGTAATTGAGGTGTCCACACCCCCCATATCGCCAAGTCATCATTATACTGTGGTTTCCTCCCATCGGCATCAGACAGATTACAGGACGGTCTGTGTGTCTGTCTAGTTTCCTCCCATAGTCATCTGGCAACCCCTTGGATTACAGGAGGACACACTACTGGATTTAGGACTGGTTAAATGTGTGGAGTGGAGGATATCGCTGAGGGTGTGGAGTGAAGGTTGGGGGGTAAGGAAAAGCTTGATGCATGTTTCTTTAATGAAACAGTCAGCATCTCTCTGACCACACTTCACTAATTACTTACTCCCTTTTCAGATTATTTTTAGTCATGCCGAGCCAGTTTACAGTAATATTATGGTACAAGTAAAATACCAAGGACTGGTTTCCCGGACACAGATTAAGCCCAGACTAAAATAACTCAAAATTATCCATTGAAAGTGACTAGGTTTTATCTGTGTCCGGGGAAACAGACCTGAAATGCTCCCCACATTCTCTTGTCAGAAGAGACAGGTGACGTGGTTGATGACTCTGACCAGGTGCTGAAGTGAGCAGGTGTGTAGGAGGGAGTCACTCACGTTTTCACTTGATTGTCGTCTCTTCTTGGTGCGATGATTAAACCCTGTCTCCACCTTCTCTGCCAGCTCCATCTTGTGCTTGTTCCTCTTGTAGGCTGATAGACTGAACTCTACACAACACAGAACACATAGCTCATATACCGTAGAGAGAAGGCAACACAGAACACATAGCTCATATACCGTAGAGAGATGGCTACACAGAACACATAGCTCATATACCGTAGAGAGATGGCTACACAGAACACATAGCTCATATACCGTAGAGAGATGGCTACACAGAACACATAGCTCATATACCGTAGAGAGATGTGTACAGTTGATGTCGGAAGTTTACATACACTTAGGTTGGAGTCATTAAAACTCGTTTTTCAACCACTCCACAAATTTCTTCTTAACAAACTATCGTTTTGGCAAGTCGGTTAGGACATCTACTTTGTGCATGACACAAGTAATTTTTCCAACAATTGTTTACAGACAGATTATTTCACTTATAATTCACTGTATCACAATTCCAGTGGGTCAGAAGTTTACATACACTAAGTTGACTGTGCTGTTAAACAGCTTGGAAGATTCCAGAAAATGATGTCATGGCTTTAGAAGCTTCTGATAGGCTAATTGGCATCATTTGAGTCAATTGGAGGTGTACCTGTGGATGTATTTCAAGGCCTACCTTCAAACTCAGTGCCTCTTTGCTTGATATCATGGAAAGATCAAAAGAAATCAGCCAAGACCTCAACAACAACAAAAAATTGTAGACAAGTCTGGTTCATCCTTGGGAGCAATTTCCAAACGCCTGAAGGTACCACGTTCATCTGTACAAAAATAGTACGCAAGTATAAACACCATGGGACCATGCAGCCATCATACCACTCAGGAAGGAGAGGCGTTCTGTCTCCTAGAGATGAACGTACTTTGGTGCGAAAAGTGCAAATCAATCCCAGAACAACAGCAAAGGACCTTGTGAAGATGCTGGAGGAAGCAGGTACAAAAGTATCTATACCCACAGCAAAACGAGTCCTATATCGACATAACCTGAAAGGCCGCTCAGCAAGGAAGAAGCCACTGCTCCAAAACCGCCATAAAAAAGCCAGACTACGGTTTGCAACTGCACATGGGGACAAAGATCGTACTTTTTGGAGAAATGTCCTCTGGTCTGATGAAACAAAAATAGAACTGTTTGGCCATCATGACCATCATTATTTTGGGAGGAAAAAGGGGGTATGCTTGCAAGCCGAAGAACACCATCCCAACCGTGAAGCACTGGGGTGGCAGCATCATGCTGTGGGGGTGCTTTGCTGCAGGAGGGTCTGGTGCACTTCACAAAATAGATGGCATCATGAGGAAGGAAAATTATGTGGATATATTGAAGGAACATCTCAAGACATCAGTCAGGAAGTTAAAGCTTGGTCGCAAATGGGTCTTCCAAATGGACAATGACCGCAAGCATACTTCCATAGTTGTGGCAAAATGGCTTAAGGACAACAAAGACAAGGTATTGGAGTGGCCATCAAAGCCCTGACCTCAATCCTGTAGAACATTTGTGGGCAGAACTGAAAAGGCATGTGCGAGCAAGGAGGCCTACAAACCTGACTCAGTTACACAAGCTCTGTAAGGAGGAATGGGCCAAAATTCACCCAACTTATTGTGGGAAGCTTGTGGAAGGGAACCCGAAACGTTTGACCCAAGTTAAACAATTTAAAGGCAATGCTACCAAAATACTAATTGAGTGTATGTAAACTTCTGACCCACTGGGAATGTGATGAAATAAATAAAAGCTGAAATAAATCATTCTCTCTTCTATTATTCTGACATTTCACATTCTTAAAATAAAGTGGTGATCCTAACTGACATAAGACAGGGAATTGTTACTAGGATTAAATGTCAAGAATTGTGAAAAACAGAGTTTAAATGTATTTGGCTAAGGTGTATGTAAACTTCTGACTTCAAATCTATCTCATATACCGTAGAGAGAAGGCTACACAGAACACATAGCTCATATACCGTAGAGAGATGGCTACACAGAACACATAGCTCATATACCGTAGAGAGATGGCTACACAGAACATATAGCTCATATACCGTAGAGAGATGGCTACACAGAACACATAGCTCATATACCGTAGAGAGATGGCTACACAGAACACATAGCTCATATACCGTAGAGAGAAGGCTACACAGAACACATAGCTCATATACCGTAGAGAGATGGCTACACAGAACACATAGCTCATATACCGTAGAGAGATGGCTACACAGAACACATAGCTCATATACCGTAGAGAGATGGCTACACAGAACACATAGCTCATATACCGTAGAGAGATGGCTACACAGAACACATAGCTCATATACCGTAGAGAGATGGCTACACAGAACACATAGCTCATATACCGTAGAGAGAAGGCTACACAGAACACATAGCTCATATACCGTAGAGAGATGGCTACACAGAACACATAGCTCATATACCGTAGAGAGATGGCTACACAGAACACATAGCTCATATACCGTAGAGAGAAGGCTACACAGAACACATAGCTCACATACCGTAGAGAGATGGCTACACAGAACACATAGCTCATATACCGTAGAGAGATGGCTACACAGAACACATAGCTCATATACCGTAGAGAGATGGCTACACAGAACACATAGCTCATATACCGTAGAGAGATGGCTACACAGAACACATAGCTCATATACCGTAGAGAGATGGCTACACAGAACACATAGCTCATATACCGTAGAGAGATGGCTACACAGAACACATAGCTCATATACCGTAGAGAGATGGCTACACAGAACATATAGCTCATATACCGTAGAGAGATGGCTACACAGAACACATAGCTCATATACCGTAGAGAGAAGGCAAGATAAGATAGATGAGTTATTTTATGTGCCAGGGTGATTAGTTGAAGGTGGTCATGTCAGGGGAGGTCTGCAGACCCCAAACTACATATTCCCCCCAGTGGCAAGGGTTATATTCCTAATATAATATCCTGAACAAAAATATTTACGCAACATCCAATAATTTCAAAGATTTTGCTGAATTTGGAAACCCCCCCCCCGACGATCCCGCAGGTGAACAAGCCGGATGTGGAGGTCCTGGGCTGCCGTGGTTTCCAAATTGGTAGAGGCCGGTTGGACGTACTGCCAAATTCTCTAAAACAATGTTGGAGGTGGCTTATGGTAGAGAAATTAATATTAAATTATCTGGCAACAGCTCTGGTGGACATTCCTGCAGTCAGCATGCAGAATTACCCTTTATGTCCCAGTCTGCTGCCACAGAATGACCCTTTATGTCCCAGTCTGCTGCCACAGAATGACCCTTTATGTCCCAGTCTGCTGCCACAGAATGACCCTTTATGTCCCAGTCTGCTGCCACAGAATGACCCTTTATGTCCCAGTCTGCTGCCACAGAATGACCCTTTATGTCCCAGTCTGCTGCCACAGAATGACCCTTTATGTCCCAGTCTGCTGCCACAGAATGACCCTTTATGTCCCAGTCTGCTGCCACAGAATGACCCTTTATGTCCCAGTCTGCTGCCACAGAATGACCCTTTATGTCCCAGTCTGCTGCCAAAGAATGACCCTTTATGTCCCAGTCTGCTGCCACAGAATGACCCTTTATGTCCCAGTCTGCTGCCACAGAATGACCCTTTATGTCCCAGTCTGCTGCCACAGAATTACCCTTTATGTCCCAGTCTGCTGCCACAGAATGACCCTTTATGTCCCAGTCTGCTGCCACAGAATGACCCTTTATGTCCCAGTCTGCTGCCACAGAATTACCCTTTATGTCCCAGTCTGCTGCCACAGAATTACCCTTTGGAGACAAAGAAAATTCCTCGCTCTAATCAAGACATTATTAATCAAATGGGCTGTGAGGCAGGCAGAGACATATACAGCCTACACACAGTATCCAGACTCCCAGTGAAAATGATAAGTATGTTACTCAATCCTTATTAAGGTTTAATGACTTCCAGAAAACAAACCAAAAACTAATTGAGACCCCCTATCAAATAAGCTATTAGACCGTTTTGTTCTGCTCATGTCGAATCTTCTAATCAAAGAGTAGCTGGGAAATCAAATCTGTGCAATTAAGACATTTAGACAATTAAATGGAATGCAATCAGGCTTAGTAAAACTAACATGGAGCCAATGACTGAACCGGGGGGGGGGGGGGGGGGGGGGGGGGAGAGAGAGATGGAGGGGGAAAGAGAGTGAGATCAAAAGAGAGAGAGAGAGAGAGAGGGTGGGGGAAAGAGAGTGAGAGAGACAGAGAGAGAGGGAACGAGAGAGAGAGAGAGAGAGAGGGAACGAGAGAGAGAGAGAGGGAACGAGAGAGAGAGAGAGGGAACGAGAGAGAGAGAGAGAACGAGAGAGAGAGAGAGAGAGAGAGAGAGAGAGAGAGAGAGAGAGAGAGAGAACGAGAGAACGAGAGAGAGAGAGGGAGAGAGAAATAGAGTGAGGGGGGGAAGAGAGGAGCGAGGGAGGGAGGGAGTGAGAGAGTACCACTACCAGATGTGTGGGGGGAAAGAGAGACAGATAGAGAGAGAAAGAGGGGAGAGAGAGATGGAGGGGAAAGAGAGTGAGAGCAAAAGAGAGAGAGAGAGAGAGGGTGGGGGAAAGAGAGTGAGAGAGAGAGAGAGAGAGAGAGAGAGAGAGGGAACGAGAGAGAGAGAACGAGAGAGAGAGAACGAGAGAGAGAGAGAACGAGAGAGAGAGAGAGAGAACGAGAGAGAGAGAGAACGAGAGAGAGAGAGAGAGAACGAGAGAGAGAGAGAACGAGAGAGAGAGAGAGAGAACGAGAGAGAGAGAGAGAGAGAGAACGAGAGAGAGAGAGAGAGGAGAGAGAGAGAGAGAGAGAGAGGTAGAGGGAGAGAGAGAGAGAGAGAGAGAGAGAGAGAGAGTGTTAGACCATTCTCCAGCCCCAGGACTCACACTATTTGACACAGAGGTAAAATACCTGCTATATGCTGATGACTTGGTACTTCTATCACCAACCAAAGAAGGTCTTCAACAGAACCTTAACATTCTAGAGCAATATTGCAATAATTGGGCCCTGGCAGTAAATTTCAAAAAAACTAAAATCATGATTTTCCAAAAAAAAAACAGATGTCAGAAACACAAATATAAATTCACCCTGAACAACACCATAATTGAACACACTAAAAATTACACATACCTTGGTCTGACCATATCTGCATCGGGAAACTTTAATATGGCAGTGAATGCACTCAAAGAAAAAGCCCGCAGAGCATTGTATGCAATAAAAATGAAATTATTCAAAATCAATATCCCAATTAGAATTTGGACCAAAATATTTGACAGTGTAATCCTACCAATAGCTCTTTACGGAAGTGAGGATTGGGGGCCACTCAATAAACTGGACTTTAAAATATGGGACAAACATCCAATTGAAGCCCTACATGCAGAATTCTGTCGGAAAATTCTACAAGTCCAGAGAAATACACCAACTAATGCATGTAGGGCAGAATTGGGTCGCTTTCCAGTAGTAATGAAAATACAGAAAAGATCATTACAATTTTGGCTACATCTAAATTCAAGTCCAAATTCAAGTCTGCAATTTAAAGCACTTCAAACCCAAGAGCTGAGCCCAGAAACGAGCCCTCTCAGTCAGCTGGTGTTGGACCTAACCAACCAAGCTGACACCAGCACTGCTTCAAAAGAAAGAATTCCAATGAACAAAATCATGAACCAATCAAAAGACTCATATTTACAACATTGGAAAAACAAAACAAAATCCCAAAGCCGACTAAATTGCTATCTGACCCTAAACAGAGAATATGAATTGTCTGATTATCTCTACTCTGTCAGAGGTACGAAGCAGAGACAGATCCTTACCAAGTACAGGCTGAGTGACCACCAATTGGCAATAGAAACCGGCAGACATAAAAAGACATGGCTACCCAAAGAGGAGCGTATATGTGGTCACTGCACGACAGGGGAGGTAGAAATAGAGATGCACTTTCTCCTTTACTGTGATGAATATTCCTCACAAAGAGATTCATTATTCACAGAAATGACTAGATTTATTCCAAATTGTAACTTATTAAACCCAGAGGAAAAACTAAAAATACTCATGGGCGAAGGAGCAATGGCTCCTCTTGCAGCCAAATATGTATTTGCCTGCCATAGCCTGAGGGACACTGAATAATAACATCTGCATAGTAAATAGTAACGTACTTATTATTATTGTTATTGCTATTATTGTTATTACCATTATTATTGTTGTTTATCATTCCAAATAGTAGTGGTATGGGTGGTAATGGGAATGATGGCAGTTTAATGATGGTGGTGGTGGTAGTAGTAGTAATGATGATGGTAGTAGGGGTGATGGTAATGATAGCAGTTTAATGATGGTGGTTGTAGTAGTAGTAGTAATGATGATGATGGTAGTTGTAGTACTGATATAATGGTGAAGATGACCGTTATTTAGTTATAAGTTAGTTATAGTTTCATTTTCCATATTTAGATTTGTATATTTATTACATTTATACTATTGACTGTTACCATTTTATTGTTGTTATTTATTTATTATTATTTACTACCATTTTTATTATTATTTGTTATTATTTATTATTTTATTACAATGTATATTGTATACATTGTTGCTTTGGCAATATTGACGCAATGTTTTTCATGCCAATAAAGCAGCTTGAATTGAATTGAATTGAATTGAATTGAGAGAGAGAGAGAGAGAGAGAAAGAAGGAACGAGATAGAGGGAACGAGAGAGAGAGAGGGAGAGAGAGAGAGGGAGAGAGAAATAGAGTGAGGGGGGAAGAGAGGGAGCGAGGGAGGGAGGGAGTGAGAGAGTACCACTACCAGATGTGTGGGGGGGAGGGAGGGAAAGAGAGACAGATAGAGAAAGAGGGGAGAGAGAGATGGAGGGGGAAAGAGAGTGAGAGCAAAAGAGAGAGAGAGAGAGAGAGGGTGGGGGAAAGAGAGTGAGAGAGACAGAGAGAGAGGGAACGAGAGAGAGAGAGAGAGAGAGAGAGAGAGAGAGAGAGAGAGGGAACGAGAGAGAGAGGGAACGAGAGAGAGAGAGAGAGAGAGAGAGAGAGAGAGAGAGAGAGAGAGAGAGAGAGAGAGAGAGAGAGAGAGAGAGGGAACGAGAGAGAGAGAGAGAGAGAGAGAGAGGGAACGAGAGAGAGAGAGAGAGAGAGAGAGAGGGAACGAGAGAGAGAGAGAGAGAGGGAACGAGAGAGAGAGAGAGAGAGGGAACGAGAGAGAGAGAGAGAGAGAGAGAGAGGGAACGAGAGAGAGAGAGAGAGAGAGAGAGGGAACGAGAGAGAGAGAGAGAGAGAGAGAGAGGGAACGAGAGAGAGAGAGAGAGAGAGAGGGAACGAGAGAGAGAGAGAGAGAGAGAGAGAGAGAGATAGGGGGGAGACATGGAGAGAGAAATAGAGTGAGGGGGGGAAGAGAGGAGCGAGGGAGGGGGGGAGTGAGAGAGTACCACTACCAGATGTGTAAACACTCATTATATCTCTGAATTATTAATCAATGCTTTAAAAACGGGATGGCATGAAATGCCCAGACATCAAGGCTGTCACAAATGGCACCCTATTCTCTATGTAGTGAACTACTTTGACCAGGGCAAGAATATACTCTGGCAAGAGCCCTTAAGAAAACACAGACAGAAATAGAACAAATCCAGCTGTTTCTGCTCTGTTTCAAGCACTGCAATACTGTTGTATTATTGGATAAGACCATGCCAGTCAGTATCTAGTTTATTGTCCAGAGGTTCAAGTTTATGTGTGCTTGTGTGCTCTCCAGTACAGTAACTGCATTGATCTCCACTGTGGAACAAAAAGTTTGGCCTGTTAATGTTGAAAACACATCACTCTGACATGCATCGGAGCTTTTGCGTGCAAACACCCTATAACTACAAATAACATGGAGGCACGCTTCAAACAAACTCTTGGTTGGTCTTTCAATTTATTGGGCTTTATATTGGAGAATAAAAGGAAAACTTGTTCTTGTAAGTGATTTTTTATGCCAGGTTCGACTCGCAGTTCACACTAACAAAGGTGCAGAGTAAGAGTTTATTCAGAGTTATTGGCCATTATGATATGGTCAGGTTGGTCAGGCTGGTCATAATGATATGGTCAGGTTGGTCAGGCTGGTCATTATGATATGGTCAGGTTGGTTAGGTTGGTCATTATGATATGGTCAGGCTGGTCATTATGATATGGTCAGGTTGGTCATAATGATATGGTCAGGCTGGTCATTATGATATGGTCAGGCTGGTCATTATGATATGGTCAGGCTGGTCATAATGATATGGTCAGGTTGGTCATTATGATATGGTCAGGCTGGTCATTATGATATGGTCAGGCTGGTCATAATGATATGGTCAGGTTGGTCATTATGATATGGTCAGGTTGGTTAGGTTGGTCATTATGATATGGTCAGGCTGGTCATTATGATATGGTCAGGATGGTTAGGTTGGTCATTATGATATGGTCAGGCTGGTCATTATGATATGGTCAGGTTGGTCATTATGATATGGTCAGGCTGGTCATTATGATATGGTCAGGTTGGTCATAATGATATGGTCAGGCTGGTCATTATGATATGGTCAGGCTGGTCATTATGATATGGTCAGGCTGGTCATAATGATATGGTCAGGTTGGTCATTATGATATGGTCAGGCTGGTCATTATGATATGGTCAGGCTGGTCATAATGATATGGTCAGGTTGGTCATTATGATATGGTCAGGTTGGTTAGGTTGGTCATTATGATATGGTCAGGCTGGTCATTATGATATGGTCAAGATGGTTAGGTTGGTCATTATGATATGGTCAGGCTGGTCATTATGATATGGTCAGGTTGGTCATTATGATATGGTCAGGCTGGTCATTATGATATGGTCAGGCTGGTCATTATGATATGGTCAGGTTCACTCAAAAGGTTTGAGTGAACCTGACCCCCCTCCCCCCCAGCTAGAAAACATGATTGATGATTGATAGATACTCACTGGTAGCCATCTTCTCTGAGGGACAGGGAGGGTATCCCATGGCTCACAGCCCAGTCATGTGCTCCTCGACCCACTAGAAAGCTAACGGGGAAAAGGACAATAGCGATGCGATCAGCGGAGGAAAGTCTTCACAGAGATCACACAGTTAAATCACACATCTATCTCTTGCCCCCATGGATATTTTTTTCCCCCAGTCAGTTCAGATATCCTTTTCACCATGATTCCCTTGTGAATTAGTGTGTTGCTGCTATTCAAGTAATTGCTACAGTAATAGTTATCAGAGTCTCTGGGTAACAATCAGTTCTGCAAAGTCAATCTGTGAAAGGTAAGACCAGATAATAGACAAGATAGTGTTTTAAAAAGAGATGTTTACCAGGGAGGTATTCGTCCGGCTGACAGCTTCCCTTTCTGGGCTTCACTCAGTAACCTGTTGGCCACCAGCACTGGGTTGTTAATACCTGCACGGGAAACAGAAAGGTAGTGAATTAGGGGGCTACGTAGGTCCCTGGCTCCAAATGACATGGGTCACACGGATCCTTCTAGGACATGTTCTTTCCCCAAAGTGCTGTGGACAGGATGGCATAGACGTGTTCAGCTCAGCTGAAATCAGCAGGAAGCAGTTAAATGCTTGAATGGAGCACCCATCACAGCAGCTAATGATGAGATTGACTAGTCCATGTTTCTTAATCCTGGTTCTGGGGACATTTCTGTCCTAGTCCTAGTCCCATCATATGTGCCATTCAGCCAACCAGCGCGCGAGGACTGCAGCATTTTGTGCTATTCAGCCAACCAGCACGCGAGGACTGCAGCATTTCCTTCGAGGCAGAGCGCGCTCGGAAAGAGGAGGAAGTCGAAAAATATAGGACACCGAATTAATAAATACGTTAGAATATGAGGAATATGTCAATGAGATTTACGGTCTAACAAGGGACAGTGGTTGGTCTCACAACTACCTAAAAA
>NC_139988.1:90939472-90963177 GCF_964263955.1 Coregonus lavaretus | reverse complement strand
TAACATCTATAATTAGACCACAGCTACTTAGTCCTACTGTCCCCCCCCCCCCCACACAACATCTATAATTAGACCACAGCTACTTAGTCCTACTGCCCCCCCCTCCACATAACATCTATAATTAGACCACAGCTACTTAGTCCTACTGTCCCCCCCCCCCCCTCCACATAACATCTATAATTAGACCACAGCTACTTAGTCCTACTGTCCCCCCCCCCCCACATAACATCTATAATTAGACCACAGCTACTTAGTCCTACTGTCCCCCCCTCCCCCCCCTCCACATAACATCTATAATTAGACCACAGCTACTTAGTCCTACTGTCCCCCCCCCCTCCACATAACATCTATAATTAGACCACAGCTACTTAGTCCTACTGTCCCCCCCCCCCCCCTCCACATAACATCTATAATTAGACCACAGCTACTTAGTCCTACTGTCCCCCCCCCCCCCCTCCACATAACATCTATAATTAGACCACAGCTACTTAGTCCTACTGTCCCCCCCCCCCCTCCACATAACATCTATAATTAGACCACAGCTACTTAGTCCTACTGTCCCCCCCCCCCCTCCTCCCACATAACATCTATAATTAGACCACAGCTACTTAGTCCTACTGTCCCCCCCCCCCCTCCACATAACATCTATAATTAGACCACAGCTACTTAGTCCTACTGACCCCCCCCCCCCCTCCACATAACATCTATAATTAGACCACAGCTACTTAGTCCTACTGCCCCCCCCCCCTCCTCCACATAACATCTATAATTAGACCACAGCTACTTAGTCCTACTGTCCCCCCCCCCCTCCACATAACATCTATAATTAGACCACAGCTACTTAGTCCTACTGTCCCCCCCCCCTCCACATAACATCTATAATTAGACCACAGCTACTTAGTCCTACTGTCCCCCCCCCTCCACATAACATCTATAATTAGACCACAGCTACTTAGTCCTACTGTCCCCCCCCCCCTCCACATAACATCTATAATTAGACCACAGCTACTTAGTCCTACTGTCCCCCCCTCCCCCCCTCCACATAACATCTATAATTAGACCACAGCTACTTAGTCCTACTGTCCCCCCCCCCCCCTCCACATAACATCTATAATTAGACCACAGCTACTTAGTCCTACTGTCCCCCCCTCCCCCCCCTCCACATAACATCTATAATTAGACCACAGCTACTTAGTCCTACTGTCCCCCCCTCCCCCCCCTCCACATAACATCTATAATTAGACCACAGCTACTTAGTCCTACTGTCCCCCCCTCCCCCCCCTCCACATAACATCTATAATTAGACCACAGCTACTTAGTCCTACTGTCCCCCCCCCCCCTCCACATAACATCTATAATTAGACCACAGCTACTTAGTCCTACTGTCCCCCCCCCCCTCCACATAACATCTATAATTAGACCACAGCTACTTAGTCCTACTGTCCCCCCCCCTCCACATAACATCTATAATTAGACCACAGCTACTTAGTCCTACTGTCCCCCCCCCCCCCCCCTCCACATAACATCTATAATTAGACCACAGCTACTTAGTCCTACTGTCCCGTCCCCCCCTCCACATAACATCTATAATTAGACCACAGCTACTTAGTCCTACTGTCCCCCCCCCCCCTCCACATAACATCTATAATTAGACCACAGCTACTTAGTCCTACTGTCCCCCCCCCCCCCACATAACATCTATAATTAGACCACAGCTACTTAGTCCTACTGTCCCCCCCCCCCTCCACATAACATCTATAATTAGACCACAGCTACTTAGTCCTACTGTCCCCCCCCCCCTCCACATAACATCTATAATTAGACCACAGCTACTTAGTCCTACTGTCCCCCCCCCCCCCACATAACATCTATAATTAGACCACAGCTACTTAGTCCTACTGTCCCCCCCCCCCCCTCCACATAACATCTATAATTAGACCACAGCTACTTAGTCCTACTGTCCCCCCCCCCCCCTCCACATAACATCTATAATTAGACCACAGCTACTTAGTCCTACTGACCCCCCCCCCCCTCCACATAACATCTATAATTAGACCACAGCTACTTAGTCCTACTGTCCCCCCCCCCCCTCCACACAACATCTATAATTAGACCACAGCTACTTAGTCCTACTGTCCCCCCCCCCCCTCCACACAACATCTATAATTAGACCACAGCTACTTAGTCCTACTGCCCCCCCCCCCCCTCCACATAACATCTATAATTAGACCACAGCTACTTAGTCCTACTGTCCCCCCCCCCCCACATAACATCTATAATTAGACCACAGCTACTTAGTCCTACTGTCCCCCCCCCCTCCACATAACATCTATAATTAGACCACAGCTACTTAGTCCTACTGTCCCCCCCCCTCCACATAACATCTATAATTAGACCACAGCTACTTAGTCCTACTGTCCCCCCCCCCTCCACATAACATCTATAATTAGACCACAGCTACTTAGTCCTACTGTCCCCCCCCCCCCACATAACATCTATAATTAGACCACAGCTACTTAGTCCTACTGTCCCCCCCCCCCCCTCCACATAACATCTATAATTAGACCACAGCTACTTAGTCCTACTGTCCCCCCCCCCCCCCCTCCACATAACATCTATAATTAGACCACAGCTACTTAGTCCTACTGACCCCCCCCCCCCCTCCACATAACATCTATAATTAGACCACAGCTACTTAGTCCTACTGTCCCCCCCCCCCTCCACACAACATCTATAATTAGACCACAGCTACTTAGTCCTACTGTCCCCCCCCCCTCCACATAACATCTATAATTAGACCACAGCTACTTAGTCCTACTGTCCCCCCCCCCCCCCCCCTCCACATAACATCTATAATTAGACCACAGCTACTTAGTCCTACTGCCCCCCCCCCCCCCTCCACACAACATCTATAATTAGACCACAGCTACTTAGTCCTACTGCCCCCCCCCCCCCCCCCTCCACATAACATCTATAATTAGACCACAGCTACTTAGTCCTACTGTCCCCCCCCCCCCCCCCCCCTCCACATAACATCTATAATTAGACCACAGCTACTTAGTCCTACTGTCCCCCCCCCCCCCCCCCTCCACATAACATCTATAATTAGACCACAGCTACTTAGTCCTACTGTCCCCCCCCCCCCCCCCCCTCCACATAACATCTATAATTAGACCACAGCTACTTAGTCCTACTGCCCCCCCCCCCACATAACATCTATAATTAGACCACAGCTACTTAGTCCTACTGCCCCCCCCCCCCCCTCCACACAACATCTATAATTAGACCACAGCTACTTAGTCCTACTGCCCCCCCCCCCCCCCTCCACATAACATCTATAATTAGACCACAGCTACTTAGTCCTACTGTCCCCCCCCCCCCCCCCCTCCACATAACATCTATAATTAGACCACAGCTACTTAGTCCTACTGCCCCCCCCCCCACATAACATCTATAATTAGACCACAGCTACTTAGTCCTACTGCCCCCCCCCCCCCCCCCCTCCACATAACATCTATAATTAGACCACAGCTACTTAGTCCTACTGTCCCCCCCCCCCCCCCTCCACATAACATCTATAATTAGACCACAGCTACTTAGTCCTACTGTCCCCCCCCCCCCCCTCCACATAACATCTATAATTAGACCACAGCTACTTAGTCCTACTGTCCCCCCCCACTCCACATAACATCTATAATTAGACCACAGCTACTTAGTCCTACTGTCCCCCCCCCCCCCTCCACATAACATCTATAATTAGACCACAGCTACTTAGTCCTATGTTGAGGCCTACCTTATTTCTCAGAATGAGAACGAGTTGCTAATTCCTTATATAATTGTGTTTTATGCTTATTGCAAATGTATAAAACACAGACTAGACGGCTATTATAACAGTCTGTGGTTAAAATGCTGCTTGTGGTACCGCAATGCCACGCACTACAAACTGCTGTTTAGTTTTCCAGAATCAATGTTCATTGAAACTCCTGTTTTAGTATCGTCTGCTCTGCTCGCAATGTTAGGAGTTGAGACACAAAACGGGTATCGTTAGAAAGGTTAAGTCATGACACACAGTCTACAGTCATGACACAGTCTACAGTCATGACACAGCCTACAGTCATGACACACAGTCTACAGTCATGACACAGTCTACAGTCATGACACAGCCTACAGTCATGATACACAGTCTACAGTCATGACACACAGTCTACAGTCATGACACACAGCCTACAGTCATGACACACAGCCTACAGTCATGACACACAGCCTACAGTCATGACACACATTCTACAGTCATGACACACAATCTAGTCATGACACACAGTCTACAGTCATGACACACAGTCTACAGTCATGACACACAGCCTACAGTCATGACACACATTCTACAGTCATGACACACAATCTAGTCATGACACACAGCCTACAGTCATGACACACAGCCTACAGTCATGACACACAGTCGACAATCATGACACACAGTCGACAGTCATGACACACAGTCGACAGTCATGACACACAGTCGACAGTCATGACACACAGCCTACAGTCATGACACACAGCCTACAGTCATGACACACAGCCTACAGTCATGACACACAATCTAGTCATGACACACAGTCGACAGTCATGACACACAGTCGACAGTCATGACACACAGTCGACAGTCATGACACACAGTCGACAGTCATGACACACAGTCCACAGTCATGACACACAGTCGACAGTCATGACACACAGTCCACAGTCATGACACACAGTCCACAGTCATGAGACACAGCCTACAGTCATGACACACAGTCTACAGTCATGACACACAGCCTACAGTCATGACACACAGTCTACAAACATGACACACAGTCTACAGTCATGACACACAGTCTACAGTCATGACACACAGCCTACAGTCATGACACACAGTCTACAGTCATGACACACAGCCTACAGTCATGACACACAGTCTACAAACATGACACACAGCCTACAGTCATGACACACAGTCTACAGTCATGACACACAGTGACAGTCATGACACACAGTCGACAGTCATTACACACAGTCGACAGTCATTACACACATTCGACAGTCAGGACACACAGCCTACAGTCATGACACACAGCCTACAGTCATGACACACAGCCTACAGTCATGACACACATTCTACAGTCATGACACAATCTAGTCATGACACACAGTCTACAGTCATGACACACAGTCGACAGTCATGACACACAGCCTACAGTCATTACACACAGCATACAGTCATGACACAGCCTAAATCATGACACACAGCCTACAGTCATGACACACAGTCTACAGTCATGACACACAGTCTACAGTCATGACACACAGCCTACAGTCATTACACACAGCATACAGTCATGACACAGCCTAAATCATGACACACAGCCTACAGTCATGACACACAGTCTACAGTCATGACACACAGTCTACAGTCAGGACACACAGTCTACAGTCATGACACACAGTCTACAGTCATGACACACAGTCTACAGTCATGACACACAGTCTACAGTCATGACACACAGCCTACAGTCATTACACACAGCATACAGTCATGACACAGCCTAAATCATGACACACAGCCTACAGTCATTACACACAGCATACAGTCATGACACAGCCTAAATCATGACACACAGCCTACAGTCATGACACACAGTCTACAGTCATGACACACAGTCTACAGTCAGGACACACAGTCTACAGTCATGACACACAGTCTACAGTCATGACACACAGTCTACAGTCATGACACACAGTCTACAGTCAGGACACACAGTCTACAGTCATGACACACAGTCTACAGTCATGACACACAGTCTACAGTCAGGACACACAGTCTACAGTCATGACACACAGTCTACAGTCATGACACAGTCTACAGTCATGACACACAGTCTACAGTCATGACACACAGTCTACAGTCAGGACACACAGTCTACAGTCATGACACACAGCACAGAAGGAGTGAATGAGACGAGACCAAAAAGACAACATGAGAACAAGCAGACATAAACACTCAGAAAAACAGAAAATAAAAAACGTGATTCTTGCGATACATCCATTTGGAATATCGCGCAAAAACATACATTTGAATGAATCAAATGAATTGTATATATCGCCCAGCCCTAACGGGTAATAGAATACATTTATTCTGGTTCCAAGAACCAACAACCTCAAGCTGACACACACACACACACAGAGAGACACACACACACACACACACACACACACACACAGACACAGACACACAGAGAGACACACAAACCTCAAGCTCAACAAGGGCTGCGGTCACAGCGTCCACTGCCAGAGCACCGGCTTTCAGTCTGTCCACAGCCTGAAAGAAAGAAAGGGAAAGACGGACGTCACGTGATACGTAGGACAGTTTATACTAGTCGTGTTCATGAGGCATGTGACAGAAGAAAAGGGACTGAAACAGGGAGAGTCTACCTGGACTTATCCAGTGTTGTCCGTTGCATGCCCTAATGAACACAACCCATGGGGATCACATAGAGACACTGAGTCATTACAGTACAGAGACAGTACAGAGACAGTACAGAGACAGTACAGAGACAGAGACAGTACAGAGACAGAGACAGTACAGAGACAGTACAGAGACAGAGACAGTACAGAGACAGACACAGTACAGAGACAGTACAGAGACAGTACAGAGAGAGACAGTACAGAGACAGTACAGAGAGAGACAGTACAGAGACAGAGACAGTACAGAGACAGAGACAGTACAGAGACAGTACAGAGACAGAGACAGTACAGAGACAGTACATAGACAGAGACAGTACAGAGACAGTACAGAGACAGAGACAGTACAGAGACAGAGACAGTACAGAGACAGAGACAGTACAGAGACAGTACAGAGACAGTACAGAGACAGAGACAGTACAGAGACAGTACAGAGACAGAGACAGTACAGAGAGAGACAGTACAGAGACAGTACAGAGACAAAGACAGTACAGAGACAGAGACAGTACAGAGATAGTACAGAGACAGAGACAGTACAGAGACAGTACAGAGACAGAGACAGTACAGAGAGAGACAGTACAGAGACAGAGACAGTACAGAGACAGAGACAGTACAGAGACAGAGACAGTACAGAGACAGAGACAGTACAGAGAGAGACAATACAGAGACAGAGACAGTAAAGAGACAGAGACAGTACAGAGACAGTACAGAGACAGAGACAGTACAGAGACAGAGACAGAACAGAGACAGATCAGAGACAGTACAGAGACAGATCAGAGACAGAGACAGTACAGAGACAGAGACAGTACAGAGACAGAGACAGTACAGAGACAGTACAGAGACAGAGACAGTACAGAGACAGAACAGAGACAGTACAGAGACAGAGACAGTACCGAGACAGTACAGAGACAGTACAGAGACAGAGACAGAACAGAGACAGTACAGAGACAGAGACAGTACAGAGACAGTATAGAGACAGAGACAGTACAGAGACAGAACAGAGACAGTACAGAGACAGAGACAGTACAGAGACAGAACAGAGACAGTACAGAGACAGAGACAGAACAGAGACAGTACAGAGACAGAGACAGTACAGAGACAGAGACAGAATAGAGACAGTACAGAGACAGTATAGAGACAGAGACAGTACAGAGACAGAGACAGTACAGAGACAGAACAGAGACAGTACAGAGACAGAGACAGAACAGAGACAGTACAGAGACAGAGACAGAACAGAGACAGTACAGAGACAGAGACAGAACAGAGACAGTACAGAGACAGAGACAGTACAGAGACAGTACAGAGACAGAGACAGTACAGAGACAGAACAGAGACAGTACAGAGACAGAACAGAGACAGAGACAGAACAGAGACAGTACAGAGACAGAGAGAGAGACAGAGACAGTACAGAGACAGTACAGAGACAGAGACAGTACAGAGACAGAGACAGTACAGAGACAGAGACAGTACAGAGACAGTACATAGACAGTACATAGACAGAACAGAGACAGAGACAGTACAGAGACAGAGGCAGTACAGAGACAGAGGCAGTACAGAGACAGTACATAGACAGAGACAGTACAGAGGCAGTACAGAGACAGAACAGAGACAAAGACAGTACAGAGACAGAGACAGTACAGAGGCAGTACATAGACAGAGAAAGTACAGAGGCAGTACATAGACAGAGACAGTACAGAGACAGAGACAGTACAGAGACAGTACAGAGGCAGTACATAGACAGAGACAGTAGAGAGACAGTACAGAGGCAGTACATAGACAGAGACAGTACAGAGACAGAGACAGTACAGAGGCAGTACAGAGACAGAGATAGAACAGAGACAGTACAGAGGCAGTACATAGACAGAACAGAGACAGTACAGAGACAGAACAGAGACAAAGACAGTACAGAGACAGAGGCAGTACAGAGACAGAGGCAGTACAGAGACAGTACAGAGGCAGTACATAGACAGAGACAGTACAGAGACAGTACAGAGACAGTACAGAGACAGAACAGAGACAGAACAGAGACAGTACAGAGACAGAGACAGTACAGAGACAGAGACAGAGACAGAACAGAGACAGTACAGAGACAGTATAGAGACAGAGACAGTACAGAGACAGAGACAGTACAGAGACAGAACAGAGACAGTACAGAGACAGAGACAGAACAGAGACAGTACAGAGACAGAGACAGAACAGAGACAGAACAGAGACAGTACAGAGACAGTACAGAGGCAGTACATAGACAGAGACAGTACAGAGACAGTACAGAGACAGTACAGAGACAGAACAGAGACAGAACAGAGACAGTACAGAGACAGAGACAGTACAGAGACAGAGACAGAGACAGAACAGAGACAGTACAGAGACAGTATAGAGACAGAGACAGTACAGAGACAGAGACAGTACAGAGACAGAACAGAGACAGTACAGAGACAGAGACAGAACAGAGACAGTACAGAGACAGAGACAGAACAGAGACAGAACAGAGACAGTACAGAGACAGTACAGAGACAGAGACAGTACAGAGACAGTACAGAGACAGAGACAGTACAGAGACAGAACAGAGACAGTACAGAGACAGAACAGAGACAGAGACAGAACAGAGACAGAACAGAGCCAGAGACAGAACAGAGCCAGAGACAGTACAGAGACAGAGAGAGAGACAGAGACAGTACAGAGACAGTACAGAGACAGAGACAGTACAGAGACAGAGACAGTACAGAGACAGAGACAGTACAGAGACAGAGACAGTACAGAGACAGAGACAGTACAGAGGCAGTACAGAGGCAGTACATAGACAGAGACAGTACAGAGACAGTACAAGCACAGCACTTATACAATTGACTTCAGTGCGGCTTTTGACATTATCGATCATAGTCTGCTGCAGGAAAAACGTATGTGTTATGGCTTTACACCCCCTGCATAAAGAGTTACCTGCCCAACAGAACACAGAGGGTGTTCTTTAATGGAAGCCTCTCCAACATAATCCAGATAGAATCAGGAATTCCCCAGGGCAGCTGTCTAGGCCCCTTACTTTTTTCAATCTTTACTAACCACTTGAAGTAAAGCCAGTGTGTCTATGTATGGGGCGGCAGGTATGTTAGTGGTTAAGAGTGTTGTGCCAGTAACCGAAAGGTCGCTGGTTCTAATCCCCCGAGCCGACTAGGTGAAAAATCTGTCGATGTGCCCTTGAGCAAGGCACTTAACCCTAATTGCTGCTGTAAGTCGCTCTGGATAAGAGCGTCTGCTAAATGACTACAATGTATGCGGATGACTCAACACTATACACGTCAGCTACTACAGCATCTGAAATGACTGCAACACTTAAAGAGTTGCAGTTAGTTTCAGAATGGGTGGCAAGGAATAAGTTAGTCCTAAATATTTCAAAAACGTTTTTAAAAACGTTGTATTTGGGACAAATAATTCACTAAATCCTAAACCTCAACTAAATATTCTAATGAATAATGTGGAAATTGAGCAAGTTGAGGAGACTAAACTGCTTGGAGTAACCCTGGATTGTAAACTGTCATGGTCAAAACATATTGATACAACAGTAGCTAGGATGGGGAGAAGTCTGTCTATAATTAAGCTCTGCTCTGCCTTCTTAACAACACTATCAACAAGGCAGGTCCTACAGGCCCTAGTTTTGTTGCACCTGGACTACTGTTCAGTCATGTGGTCAGGTGCCACAAAGAGGGCCTTAAGAAAATTGTAATTAGCTCAGAACAGGGCAGCACGGCTGGCGCTTGGATGTACACAGAGAGCTAACATTAATAATATGCATGTCAATCTCTCCTGGCTCAAAGTAGAGGAGAGATTGACTTCATCACTACTTGTATTTGTGAGCGATATTGACATGTTGAATGCACCGAGCTGTCTGTTTAAACTACTTGCACACAGCTCAGACACCCATGCATACCCCACAAGACATGCCACCAGGTCTCTTCACAGTCCCCAAGTCCAGAACAGACTATGGGAGGCGCACAGTACTACATAGAGCCATGACTACATGGAACTCTATTCCACATCAAGTAACTGATGCAAGCAGTAGAATCAGATTTTAAAAACAGATTAAAATACACCTTATGGAACAGCGGAGACTGTGAAGCAACACAAACATAGGCACAGACACATGCATACACACGATAACATACGCTCTATACACACACGTACAACTGGATGTTGTGTTATAGATATGTGGTTTGCCGGACCCCAGGAAGAGTAGCTGCTGCCTTGGCAGGAACTAATGGGGATCCATAATAAATACAAATACAAAGTACAGAGACAGCACAGAGACAGAGACAGCAGAGAGACCGAGACAGCACAGAGAGAACACAGAGACAGAGACAGTACAGAGACAGTATAGTGACAGAGACAGAGACAGTAGAGACATCACAGTGACCGTATAGCGACAGAGACAGTACAGAGACAGTATAGCGACAGAGACAGTATAGCGACAGAGACAGTACAGAGACAGTATAGAGACAGAGACAGTACAGAGACAGTATAGAGACAGAGACAGAGACAGTAGAGACATCACAGTGACCGTATAGCGACAGAGACAGTACAGAGACAGTATAGCGACAGAGACAGTATAGCGACAGAGACAGTACAGAGACAGTATAGAGACAGAGACAGTACAGAGACAGTATAGAGACAGAGACAGTATAGAGACAGAGACAGTACAGAGACAGTATAGAGACAGAGACAGTACAGAGACAGACTTGGACAGACAGCCATTTTCCCCATGGACATCTGTAGCTGCTCTAATCTGATATCAACGTTGGACTATTAAATAAAAGTAAAGAGGTTTTCCACAGTACAAAGTTGAAACAGAAAATGTGGAACATAACATTACAGCGTGTAGTTTCCTCCGGCCAGCTGAGACTGACGATGGCGTGTTTTCAACACATAACTCACATTCCCTGGCACACACTGCCTCATACGGACTCCTCTCTGAAGTCTGAGGGTGCGTTCCAGATAGCACCCTATTCCCTATGTAGTGGTCCACTATGAGCCCTGGTCAAAAGTAGTGCACTACATAGGGAATGGGGTGATATCTGGTATGCAACCTGATCCCTCCCTTCCATCCTGATCTGAACAGCACCACTGCACTGTAGTCTCGGGCTGCATCTCAATACTCTAGCGGCTTCCTCTCCCTGTATCCTTTCCTGCATTCTGCACTGATAAGGAAGCACTGGACAAGTCAAACCAACGTCAAAGCAAACTCACTCTCTGGCAAGCTCTCTTGCAGACTTGCTTGTATTCCTTGGCTTTGGATTCAGAGTGGTATCCTGCTCCTGAAAAACAAAGAAATGGAAAAAGACGGGTATGTCATGAAAAAGGTTGCTACCAAATTCATCAGCAGAGACAGTGTGTTGTTTTCGACCGCTGGTTAATGATGATATCATCCTACAACCATTGTGTTTGCCTCTCTTTCACTGTCTGCATAGCAGGCTAAGTCAGTCGCCATACTTGCGTTCTAAATAGTTGTATTTTTGGGTATGCGAAAATAGAACGTTTTACAGTATGTGAAATTTCGAAAATGTAGGATACTTTAAATGCCAGGATGTCATAGTCATTTCTACACACTAGCGAGGAAGAGAATAGTATTTTCACACCCACGTGTGTTTGACAATTGCTGACTGAGAATCAGAATAGGGGACACGCGCTACAAAAATGTACGAATGGTGGGAAACAAGCTATCTAATCTAAGCGTGACTGCGCATTAGAACGTGGCAAGACAGATGTCGGACACGGCCGTGGTCGTGCTTCAGTGTGATAACAGATTCAGTACAGACAGTCAACGTCACTGGTAACTTATCCTATCACCGGTAACTTATCCTATCACAGGTAACTTATCCTATCACAGGTAACTTATCCTATCACAGGTAACTTATCCTATCACAGGTAACTTATCCTATCACAGGTGACTTATCCTATCACAGGTAACTGAATGTCATCTTAAAGGCTAATGATGTAGCACAGTAAGGTACAGTAAGTATACCAACCTGCATGCACCAATACAAACCCAACAGCTTTCCCCGTGTCATTCCTGTCAGTAGTAGCGTCCTGTGGTGTGACTGTGGAACAGGAGTCAGGCGAGGTGGGGGGCAGGGGGGGTTGTTGCTCTTCAGCACAGTTCAGTGGAGTCTCCATAACCCCACCAGCACACCTCCACGTGCATCATGGACCGTTAGCCACGGGCAACACTGGCATCTTGGCTCTCACACCTGCCAGGAAGGAACATAAAAGGAGAGATGGCATTTGTCCTACTAGGGATGGTGGCTAAAGCATCGGTGTGCCACAATTCATAGACGAGTTGTATTTTGCAAATGCGTACACGCAGAGTCAACAGTCATCTGATGAACATGATCTATTAACGTTATGTGGATTGAACTGTGCTTTGACATTCTGGATAACTAGGTGCAGACATTAAAAGGCGCACGATATAATTTCCAGTTCACTCCTGCTTGGGGGAAAAGCTCACCACACACGTCAACTGAGTGGGACACACTGTTGCTGCAGGGGTTGTTTGACTGAGATGGACGGGTTGCCTCCCACAATGTAAACAATGTGATTTCCGAGACTAGATGGATTGGTCATTCAGACTGGCATGCCATTGTAGGCATTAGCTAACTGGCTAGTCTGTCTGCAAGTTAGCAAGCTAGCTAGCCTTAACGTCTGGTAGTTTCCGATCAAATTGGTTTAAAAATAAGAGTGGCTAACTAGCGACAGAGAAATGTAGCATGTTTCTCTGGGTGCCTAGCTACAGCATGCAAATATTCGCTGACAGCTAACGTTTTGCGAAAACTGAGCATGCTAGCTAGCTACTAACTAGGCTAGCTAGCTACATAGCATAGCATCCACATTTCGAAGACTCGACTTACTCGACTGTAAACTTATTTGTGCACGAATCTGCTAACTAGCTGCCACACTAGTAAAGACCCGGTTCATGTTTTTCTGTTTATGTGAAAATGTACTTTACTATCAAAAACTTTGCAAGTTGAAAGTACTCTGGTTGCGCCTCTGCAGCTAAATCACTTCCGGGTTCAAGGATACGTCACATGACGCGAAGGTGCGCGTCCAAAACATTATTGCTGCATTCACATACCTGTCGGCATTAGGAAACTTGGTAATTTTCGACTTTTGTAAATGTTTATAGTTATACAATTGCCGCCTTCAACCAGTTGGCAAGTCGGAAATTTCCGCGTTTCCTAGTTCCGTCTAGACTTGAACAAGGCATATCTCACGAGTTATACGCTGAACAAAAAATATGAACGCATTATGTAGTGTTGGTTCCATGTTTCATGAGCTGAAATAAAAGATCCCCGAAATGTTCCATACGCACAAACATCTTATTTCTCTCAAATGTTGTGCACAAATGTGTTTACATCCCTGTTAGTGAGCATTTCTCCTTTGCCAAGATAATCTATCAATCTGACAGGTGTGGAATATCAAGAAGCTGATTAAACAGCATGATCATTACACAGGTGCACCTTGTGCTGGGGACGATAAAAGGCCACAATAAAATGTGCAGTTTTGTCACACAACACAATGCCACATATGTCTCAAGTGTTGAGGGAGAGTGCAATTGGCATGCTGACTGCAGGAATGTCCACAAGACACCTGGTCCACCTGTTATTTCTCTACTATAAGCCGCCTCCAACATCGTTTTAGAGAATTTGGCAATACGTCCAACCGGCCTCAAAACCACAGACCACGTGTATGGCGTCGTGTGGGCGAGCGGTTTGCTGATGTAAACGTTGTGAACAGAGTGCCCCATGGTGGCGGTAGGGTTATGGTATGGGCAGGCAAAAGCTACGGACAGCGAACACAATTGCATTTTATTGATGGCAATTTGAATGCACAGAGATACCGTGACGAGATCCCGAGGCCCATTGTCGTGCCATTCATCCGCCGCCATCACCTCATGTTTCAGCATGATAATGCACGGCCCCATGTCGCAAGGATCTGTACACAATTCCTGGAAGATTAAAATGTCTCAGTTCTTCCATGGCCTGCATATTCACCTGACATGTCACCCATTGAGCATGTTTGGGATGCTCTGGATCGACGTGTACGACAGCGTGTTCCAGTTCCCGCCAATATCCAGGAACTTCGCACAGCCATTGAAGAGGATTGGGACAACATTCCACAGGACACAATCAACAGCCTGATCAACTCTATGCATGAGGCAAATGGTGGTCACACCAGATACTGACTGGTTTTCTGATCCACAACCCTACCCTCTGTATTCCCAGTCAAGTGAAATCCATAGCTCAGGGCCTAATTTATTTATTTCAATTAACTGATTTCCTTATATGAAGTGTAACTCAGTAAAATCTTTGAATTTTTGCTCAGTATACATGGGAGACTATTACCGTGTTCACGTGCCAGTCGGAATTAGGAAACTCTGAAATGTGCGATTTGCTAATAGTTTGTAGTTCCTGTATACACGTGCCACGTTCAACCAGTTAGCAAGTCCTAGTTTCCTATTTCCGAATAGCATGTGAACGCGGCACACAGATCAAAACCACTACGAATAGAGAGCAATAGTAACGGCATCGTTTTGTAGGCACCAACTCCGCCATGATTCGTTGGCCAAAGCCTATTGGGAAATGAATGGAGTTTTTGGATGGTTTTTGGATAAATGACTAAAATAAGGTCTGTGGTAAACACAGGCTTAGGAGATCTTATACGTTTTGTTATATGAGATAATCTTCATCAACTAATGACATTTTTTCGGAATATATATATATATATATATATATTTTTTTTAGCTCATAAAGCACATTAAGGCTTCAGAATTCATAAATGTCACGTTAACTGACTGATATTATCTCCTAACTCTGCGTCAACCTCATTTATCCCACACCCCTATTCTTTCCCCATACATTTTCCCCAGGAATGGCTGAACGAACCAGAGGTAACTGGGTCCCGTGTGGCTCAGTTGGTAGAGCAATGGCGCTTGCAACGCCAAGGTTGTGGGTTCGTTTTCCCACGGGGGGCCAGTATGAAAATGTATGCACTCACTAACTGTAAGTCGCTCTGGATAGGAGCTTATGCTAAATGACGTAAATGTAACTCATTTCCGGTTTTTAGGACTACAAGCTGGCGAGCTCTATAAAATAGAGTAGAATAGGAACAACTCTTGAATGTTATATATATATAATAACAAATCACAGTTTATTCACATTTCATAGTAGCTTAATTCCATGATTGGAAATCAGAATACAACACTACATTCCAATCTGAGAAATATTATTCAACGAACAGGTTTAATTTAGTTTATTAGGATCCCCATTAGATACTACACATGCAGCAGCTACTCTTCCTGGGGTCCACATAAAACATACAAATACATGACAAAGTGCACAATAGACAAGAAGGTTGGTTTCCAAAAGTGTTCAAGAAGAACAGGTCAGCAAGCTCCTTACAGAGAAAGCTTATTGGTCCATTTCATCTCATTATCTGTTTCCAATCCATTGCAACGGGAGAGATGAAATCTTCCCCCCACATCTGGCATGGTTTATCCCAAACATGAGCCAGGCTGGCTGAGACGTATTTACCCCGTACAGATGGCCAGTGGTGTAAAGTACTTAAGTAAAAATACTTTAAAGTACTACTTAAGTAGTTTTTCGGGGTATCTCTACTTTACTATTTATATTTGTGACAACTTTTACTTTTACTTCACTACATTCCTAAAGAAAATAATGTACTTTTTACTCCATACATTTTCCCTGACACCCAAAAGTACTCGTTACATTGTGAATGCTTAACAGGACAGGAAAATGGTCCAATTCACACACTTATCAAGATAACATCCCTGGTCATCCATACTGCCTCTGATCTGGCAGACTCACTAAACACAAATGCTTAGTTTGTAAATGATGTCTGAGTGTTGGAGTGTGCCCCTGGCTAGCCGTAAATAAATAAATAAAAACACGACAATTGTGCCGTCTGGTTTGCTTAATTTAAGGAATTTGAAATAATACATACTTTTACTTTTGATACTTAAGTATATTTAAAACCAAATACTTTTAGACTTTTACTCAAGTAGTATTTTACTGGGTGACTTTCACTTTTACTTGAGTCATTTTCTATGAAGGTATATTTACTTTTACTCAGGTGTGACAGTTAGGGATTTTTTCCACTGCTGCAGATGGCCTCACCTCTGGTAAACTACTACAGACAGTACAGTATACGGAAAAATAATATATTTACATATATTTTAACATGTATGTACATGTATTTACATATATGTACATTACAGATATCGAAAATGTTTAAGACTTATATGTACAAATACTTACAGTACCAGTCAAAAGTTTGGACACATCTACTCATTCCAGGGTTATTATTTGAGCTGTTCTTACCATAATATGGACTTGGTATTTTACCAAATCGGGAAATATTCTGTATACCACTCCTACATTGACACAACTGATTGACTCAAATGCACTAAGAAGGAAAAAAATTCCACAAATTAACTTTTAACAAGGCACACCTGTTAATTGAAATGCATTCCAGGTGACTACCTCGTGAAGCTGGTTGAGAGAATGCCAAGAGTGTGCAAAGCTGTCATCAAGGCAAAGGGTGGCTATTTGAAGAATCTCAAATATAAAATATATTTTGATTTGTTTAACACTTTCTTGGTTACTACATGATTCCATGTGTTATTTCATAGTTTTGATGTCTTCACTATTATTCTACAATGTAGAAAATAGTACAAATAAAGAAAAAACCCTTAAATGAGTAGGTGTCCAAACTTTTGACTGGTACTGTATATTTAAATATGTACAGATGTATGGACATATTATCAAATTGCCAATTTTCATATATTTCTACATACATGTTTATATACAGAATTTAAATAAATAGTGTGGAAATATATTCCAAAATATATATGTTGTCATGTATTTTAATGAATGGAACATAAAATTATATGCATAAAACTACAAAGTTCAGCACTAAATCACAATAGCATGGTGTGGTATACTTTGAAAAGTTTGACCGAAAGACTCATGACTGACAACAACAAAAACAGCTATTTCAATCATCTTTATTTTTTTGTTCAAATCATTTGGTCCATTGTTGAATTGTGTCATGGGATCACACCCAGCTTGCGGAATTAGAAGATTATAAAAATATTGCTTTACTGTCTATCACTATTGCCTCTTTGTTTAACCTTGTGGAGACACATAGCCTATACAGTCGGCTGCTCTGCAGTGCCCCCTGGAGCAGTTTTAGGGGTTGAGTTCCTTCCTCAAGGCCGTGATGGGATCTTTCCTTGTCATCATTTTTGGCCCTTTATGGTGCCAGTACCTGGCAGCAGCAAATTGATATTACCCATAGTACCTCCCTCGGTTTCCCCAAGCTGTACAATCCTGTACACACACACGCACGCGGTCACACACATCACTCTGAGACAGACCCCCTCTTTAGGAACGTTTCATTAGCCCAACCCTAACCACACAGTGACTCGAAACAACCCACAGACTAGACACAGACCTCTACTGGAGGTATTGCTATAGAAATAGAACTCTTAGAATGGGATATCCCCATTCAAGCAATGCACTGTAACAAATTGATGTCAATTTACAGCATTTGATTTTACAGTTAGCTACTGGAATTCTATATTACAGTACAATATTGTAAAGAACAATGCATTATGGGGGTTCAATGGCATTCTGCTAGGTGGCTGATTGCCGTGGTTCAGAGGATCTTTTACCCATTCTAGGAAATACATTTCTATACCTCTCCCAATATGAAGAGGGTGAACCCCAATCCGTTGGTTATTAGAGCACATGTTGATTGAAGAGCTCCCCAGGCCTTTTCCATTCGGTCTAGACAAGTGAATAGATGCTTCATTGTCCAAGACCCCATTGAAGACATGAAAATGAACCAGAGGATATGAGTCAGGTATTAATCATATGGTATGGTTAGTAAAGATGGATGTTGTCATAAGCCAGGGCATTTATATGATCACTTTAATTAGAATAAAACATACCTCTGCCTGTGCGTGTAAACTGCAGGTGGTCTAATCTAGCTCATGTAGGCAGTCTTGCTTGGTTTTAGTAGTCTCTTAAATAATGTCTCTTTCAAACACACTCGCACACACAACCTTTCGCTTCACCCAGATTAATTGTCCCTTTTAGAGCTGCTGGGAGCAGGATATACATGAAATCAGTCTATAAAACAGCCAGGGTCCTCTAACACATCGTTAAGTCATGTCTAATCTAACTAACCATATTGATTTGGGATGCTGAGCATTGCTCAGTCTGTCAGTGACCTCATACAGCGGGGGCTGTTGTTTGGGATTGTTTAGAACAGATACTCAGGAGTCTTAGAAACGCAACATGCAGGATTGGGTTATCACTCCAGACAGGTCAATTCAAACAAACATATTTATTGGATATCTTTCCAAAAGGAAGAGACATTACGGATGAGAACAAGTATGTTAAGTTGTTTATTGGGATGCAGGAATAAGCACTTATTTTTCTATTGACAATTGTTGTTTGTCCATCGTGGATCTGCATCTATTTCAACGGGGAAATGAATTGATTCCTCTATTAGTATGGTTCAATCTGTATGCTGCAACTCTTGTTCACAGGAAAACTGATTTCCCAAGACCAATTCCACACACACAGACACAGACACAGACACAGACACAGACACAGACACAGACACAGACACACACACACCTCAGTCAACTCAATGCTCGTGATCAGAAACTACTGGTCTGGGTGGACTGAAAACAAAGGTATTCTTCTTTAATCATATGAGCAGGATAATGATGTTTGTTTTGGCTCAAGCGGGTTAGAGATGAAAGAATAGTGAAAAGGAGAGAACGGGGGGCAGGAGGATGGGAAGGAGGGAGGGAGAGGGGAAGGGAAGGGAGCGGGAGCCAGGAGGAGAGAAGGAGGGAGGGAGAGGGGAAGGGAAGGGAGCGGGAGCCAGGAGGAGAGAAGGAGGGAGGGGGAGGGAAAGGAGCGGGGGCCAGGAGGAGAGAATGAGGGGGGGAGAAGGGAAGGGAAGGGAGCGGGGGCCAGGAGGAGAGAAGGAGAGAGGGGAGTGGGGGCAAGGAGGAGGGAAGGAGGGAGGGAGAGAAGAAGGGAAGGGAGCAGGGGCCAGGAGGAGAGAATGAGAGAAGGGAGCGGGGGGCCAGGAGGAGAGAAGGAGAGAAGGGAGCGGAGCTGTGGAGGCTTCTACACAGAGACAGGTTGCCTAGTCCTTTATGATAAATAGCGGGTTGCCTAGTCCTGCCTAGTCCTGTATGATAAATAGCGGCTTCCTTTTAAGGCTTCTGTTTAAACGACACGGATGTTACTCACCTGAAATCACATCTACGGTCCAATCAGTTTACCGTTCACACGGTCTATGAAAATCGAAGACATTTTTGCAAACAGTAATTTGTTTGGTTGGACGTTTTGGGTCGACTTAAACAAGACAGCTCCTCCATGTGTACTGGTGGCCCCTGGTCAACCATGTCTATGTGTTTTGATAGAAGCCACGTTTAAAGGTTAAACCCGGTGCCAGAGAATTAGATATTTTCCAAATTAATTTGAAAGGTTCCCCTCTCGTAACTTCTAAAAGATAATGCCACACAAAGAGCTAATATTTAACCACTCAATGCCAAATAGCTTCACATTTAATTACCCCCAGTACATAACGTATGATTCAGTGGAAAAAACTAACTGATGTTATAGTCCAAGGTCTTATGGTATAAGTAAACTATACACTGTAAAAAAAAATCCTGATGTTTTTACGGTAACTGACTGGCAGCCAGTTACCTGTACGTTACTGTAAAAAACAAAAGTACAGTTTACAGTAATGTACTGTTAAACCAAAGTTTCTTTGGATTTTACGGTAACATACTGTACCTGTCTTTCAAAACTAACTTACAGGCCTTCGAAAGTTGTTGTATGTAGTCGACACATTGGGGTAATGGTGTAAATTACCCTGTGACAATCAGTATAATGATACATGCAGCCTGAACCATTTCAACATAACCGGTCTTCAAGCTCTTCAAAACAAATAAACAATCCTTCCTGCATGGAGAAACACGAGGGGAGGAAGCAGTGCAGCATTCCTTCCTGCATGGAGAAACACGAGGGGAGGAAACAGTGCAACATTCCTTCCTGCATGGAGAAACACGAGGGGAGGAAGCAGTGCAACATTCCTTCCTGCATGGAGAAACACGAGGGGAGGAAGCAGTGCAACATTCCTTCCTGCATGGAGAGACATGAGGGGAGGAAGCAGTGCAACATTCCTCCCTGCATGGAGAAACACGAGGGGAGGAAGCAGTGCAACATTCCTTCCTGCATGGAGAAACACGAGGGGAGGAAGCAGTGCAACATTCCTCCCTGCATGGAGAAACACGAGGGGAGGAAGCAGTGCAACATTCCTTCCTGCATGGAGAAACACGAGGGGAGGAAGCAGTGCAACATTCCTCCCTGCATGGAGAAACACGAGGGGAGGAAGCAGTGCAACATTCCTCCCTGCATGGAGAGACACGAGGGGAGGAAGCAGTGCAACATTCCTCCCTGCATGGAGAAACACGAGGGGAGGAAGCAGTGCAACATTCCTTCCTGCATGGAGAAACACGAGGGGAGGAAGCAGTGCAACATTCCTTCCTGCATGGAGAGACACGAGGGGAGGAAGCAGTGCAACATTCCTTCCTGCATGGAGAAACACGAGGGGAGGAAGCAGTGCAACATTCCTTCCTGCATGGAGAAACACGAGGGGAGGAAGCAGTGCAACATTCCTTCCTGCATGGAGAGACACGAGGGGAGGAAGCAGTGCAACATTCCTTCCTGCATGGAGAAACACGAGGGGAGGAAGCAGTGCAACATCCCTTCCTGCATGGAGAGACACGAGGGGAGGAAGCAGTGCAACATTCCTTCCTGCATGGAGAGACACGAGGGGAGGAAGCAGTGCAACATTCCTTCCTGCATGGAGAGACACGAGGGGAGGAAGCAGTGCAACATTCCTTCCTGCATGGAGAGACACGAGGGGAGGAAACAGTGCAACATTCCTTCCTGCATGGAGAGACACGAGGGGAGGAAGCAGTGCAACATTCCTTCCTGCATGGAGAGACACGAGGGGAGGAAGCAGTGCAACATTCCTTCCTGCATGGAGAGACACGAGGGGAGGAAGCAGTGCAACATTCCTTCCTGCATGGAGAGACACGAGGGGAGGAAGCAGTGCAACATTCCTTCCTGCATGGAGAGACACGAGGGGAGGAAGCAGTGCAACATTCCTTCCTGCATGGAGAAACAAAGGGGAGGAAGCAGTGCAACATTCCTCCCTGTATGGAGAGACACGAGGGGAGGAAGCAGTGCAACATTCCTTCCTGCATGGAGAAACACGAGGGGAGGAAGCAGTGCAACATTCCTTCCTGCATGGAGAAACACGAGGGGAGGAAGCAGTGCAACATTCCTTCCTGCATGGAGAAACACGAGGGGAGGAAGCAGGCGCCAGACTGTGCTATGGAGAGACCCTCCACTCTTTGTTAAACACAGAGCTGTTATAAAGACATTCAGTCAAAGCTACAACCCACATGAATACTGCAGGAAAACACTCAAAAAGGGGAAAACGTTATGCTTCTTTAAATCATTCAGTAACCAATGAAACACACTGACTGGCTGCAACTCCAAACCCGGCCTGAGCACACGCAGACTGAAATGCACCGGCTGGCCGATTCCCACCAGACCCATACAGTCTAAAACACACCGGCTGGCTGATTCCCACCAGACCCATGCAGTCTAAAACACACCGGCTGGCTGATTCCCACCAGACCCATGCAGTCTAAAACACACCGACTGGCTGATTCCCACCAGACCCATACAGTCTAAAACACACCGGCTGGCTGATTCCCACCAGACCCATACAGTCTAAAACACACCGGCTGGCTGATTCCCACCAGACCCATGCAGTCTAAAACACACCGACTGGCTGATTCCCACCAGACCCATACAGTCTAAAACACACCGGCTGGCTGATTCCCACCAGACCCATGCAGTCTAAAACACACCGGCTGGCTGATTCCCACCAGACCCATGCAGTCTGAAACTAACTGGCTGGCTGATTCCCACCAGACCCATGCAGTCTAAAACACACCGACTGGCTGATTCCCACCAGACCCATGCAGTCTAAAACACACCGACTGGCTGATTCCCACCAGACCCATACAGTCTAAAACACACCGGCTGGCTGATTCCCACCAGACCCATGCAGTCTAAAACACACCGGCTGGCTGATTCCCACCAGACCCATGCAGTCTAAAACACACCGGCTGGCTGATTCCCACCAGACCCATGCAGTCTAAAACACACCGGCTGGCCGATTCCCACCAGACCCATGCAGTCTAAAACATGGCCGGGCTGGACCAGGACTAAGCCGCTGACAGTAAACAGTGTCCAGTTCAGTTTATCCCCAAGTAACTCTCTCTAAAAACCATCCATGGAATGAGTCTCTCTGTGTGTGTGTGTGTGTGTGTGTGTGTGTGTGTGTGTGTGTGTTTAGTCAGAGTCCTGTGAGGGTTTTAATGAGGGCAGCGCTTCATAACCAGGACACATGCCTACATGTGTGACAAACATTGGGAGCTTTATTTTGAATATGCAAAATGGACCCTAAACTACTTCATTTTTGCATCAGCCCTTTCTTAGTATTCTCCAGTCAGTCTTGTAAAAGGTGATTAACTATGTTGTTTATGTGATGGAAAATACATAAATATTTCCTCATCCCGTTGGGGGGGTGGAGCAAAACAAGTGCAGACTAGACTGAATGTGACACATTGTGAAGTATTTATCATCTGTGTAAATTCCTTCCTGCCTGTATGTGTGTGTGTGTGCGTGCGTTAAATCAAACAAATCATTACCCCGTACCAACAGAATCCAGGTCAGCGTCCCAAATTGGCACCCTATTCCCCCCTATATGCCCCCCGGTCAAAAGTAGTGCACTAAAATATGGAATGGGGTGCCATTTGGAACACGGCGGATCTCTATTGTGCTAGTAGCTAGGTTTGGTTACTGTTGGCTCAGAATATGCATACCATGAACACTTACAGTGCCTACCTTCACTCTACTCACTCAGACAGGGGGAACAGCTAGCACCTCTTTAAACCGTACAATTAAGCTGTTAAGAAAGACTAAATCTAAAAAGTCTTGCCACAGAGCGAGGAAGCCAAGACGTCT
>NC_139988.1:90926972-90934472 GCF_964263955.1 Coregonus lavaretus | reverse complement strand
CTGGGCGGAATGGATGTCCACTAGGTGGAATGGAAGTTCACTGGGTGGAATGGAAGTCCACTGGGTGGAATGGAAGTCCACTGGGTGGAATGGAAGTCCACTGGGCGGAATGGAAGTCCACTGGGCGGAATGGAAGTCCACTGGGCGGAATGGAAGTCCACTAGGTGGAATGGAAGTCCACTGGGTGGAATGGATGTCCACTGGGCGGAATGGAAGTCCACTGGGTGGAATGGAAGTCCACTGGGCGGAATGGAAGTCCACTGGGCGGAAAGCAGAAAGCAGGCCATGGTCAGCATGGAGAGAAAAATACCTACTCTGTGACTCAACAGGTGCATGAACAGAGAGCAAACAAGGATGACAGGGACATCAAGCCTAGTTTTCCACCAGGGGCCTAGTGTAAAAGGTTTTCCAGCTGCTCGCCCGGGTTCATTGTTATCCTGCCAGAAGGCTGTTATCTTTAGACGCGTCTGAAAGTGTCTGTACTGTGTGAAAACAATCCTCGCCTGTCACTGACTGATTCACTGATCATCTGGACACATGCAACATGGCGGCTGTCCAAAGTCATCTTGAAAAGACACGCAATATTGACCTTTTGCTTTTGGACTGACCGCCGGTAAAATGACCACCTGTTTTCAAAAACAGATATAACAGGTGACTTGATCAATTTAAACAGTGTGGGCAATAGTTGACCTGTTTTAAATACATTCAGACATTGACGTGGCCTCTGGACAGAAACAATCAAATTCTACCATATCTGTAGCTATACTTTATACTGTATATCGGGCGGCAGGTAGCTTAGTGGGTAAGAGCGTTGTGCCAGTAACCGAAAGGTCACTGGTTCTAATCCCCGAGCCGACTAGGTGAAAAATATGTCAATGTGCCCTCAAGCAAGGCCTGTAAGTCGCTCTGGATAAGAGCGTCTGCTAAAATGACTAAAATGTAAAATGTATACAGTTGAACTCCCTCCTCCCTCCCTCCCTGTAGCTATACTGTATACTGTATACAGTTGAACTCCCTCCCTGTAGCTATACTGTATACAGTTGAACTCCCTCCTCCCTCCCTCCCTGTAGCTATACTGTATACTGTATACAGTTGAACTCCCTCCCTGTAGCTATACTGTATACTGTATACAGTTGAACTCCCTCCCTGTAGCTATACTGTATACAGTTGAACTCCCTCCTCCCCCCCTCCCTGTAGCTATACTGTATACTGTATACAGTTGAACTCCCTCCCTGTAGCTATACTGTATACGGTATACAGTTGAACTCCCTCCTCCCTCCCTCCCTCCCTGTAGCTATACTGTATACTGTATACAGTTGAACTCCCTCCTCCCTCCCTGTAGCTATACTGTATACTGTATACAGTTGAACTCCCTCCCTGTAGCTATACTGTATACTGTATACAGTTGAACTCCCTCCCTGTAGCTATACTGTATACTGTATACAGTTGAACTCCCTCCCTGTAGCTATATTGTATACTGTATACAGTTGAACTCCCTCCCTGTAGCTATATTGTATACTGTATACAGTTGAACTCCCTCCTCCCTCCCTGTAGCTATACTGTATACTGTATACAGTTGAACTCCCTCCCTGTAGCTATACTGTATACTGTATACAGTTGAACTCCCTCCCTGTAGCTATATTGTATACTGTATACAGTTGAACTCCCTCCCTGTAGCTATATTGTATACTGTATACAGTTGAACTCCCTATATTGTATACTGTATACAGTTGAACTCCCTCCCTGTAGCTATACTGTATACTGTATACAGTTGAACTCCCTCCCTGTAGCTATACTGTATACTGTATACAGTTGAACTCCCTCCTCCCTCCCTCCCTGTAGCTATACTGTATACTGTATACAGTTGAACTCCCTCCTCCCTCCCTCCCTGTAGCTATACTGTATACAGTTGAACTCCCTCCCTGTAGCTATACTGTATACTGTATACAGTTGAACTCCCTCCCTGTAGCTATACTGTATACTGTATACAGTTGAACTCCCTCCTCCCTCCCTCCCTGTAGCTATACTGTATACTGTATACAGTTGAACTCCCTCCCTGTAGCTATACTGTATACAGTTGAACTCCCTCCTCCCTCCCTGTAGCTATACTGTATACTGTATACAGTTGAACTCCCTCCCTGTAGCTATACTGTATACTGTATACAGTTGAACTCCCTCCCTGTAGCTATACTGTATACTGTATACAGTTGAACTCCCTCCCTGTAGCTATATTGTATACTGTATACAGTTGAACTCCCTCCCTGTAGCTATACTGTATACTGTATACAGTTGAACTCCCTCCCTGTAGCTATACTGTATACTGTATACAGTTGAACTCCCTCCCTGTAGCTATACTGTATACTGTATATGTCCACACAAGGCAAGGTAAGATAGACAAACAAAAAGCATCTGAAATATCTTTCTAGATTTCTCCAGCAGTTCTAGATTTCTCCAGCAGTTCTAGATTTCTCCAGCAGTTCTAGATTTCTCCAGCAGTTCTAGATTTCTCCAGCAGTTCTTTTATGTGCCAGGTGATTAGTTGAAGTTGTCAGGTTCTGATGTAGTGGTAGGTCTGCAGACCCCAGACTACATCCGCCCCCCCAGTGGCAAGTGTTATATTCCTAATATAATATGTGCCATTTAGCAGACGCTTTCATCCAAAGCGACTTACAGCCGTGCGTGCATAAATGTTTACCTATGGGTGGTCCCGAGAACTGAACCCACTACCCTGGCGTTACAAGCGCCATTATCTACCAACTGAGCTACAAAGAACCACAATTTAACCCCACTTCCTTCACAATAAAACATACAAATATATGAAATGTCCGTTCTGATACTTACATCACTTTCCCAGCATGTAGACCAGAAGGGTTAGAATCAGTGCATTGTCCCTGTCAAATAAACCTAGTAAAGTAAAGTAACTTACACAACTTTTCCTGGCATGTAGAGCAGAATTGGGACCACAGGAGAATCATCGTTACCATAGATGATGAAGCCCATCTCCTGAAGACGAGACCTGAAGTAGTGTGTGTTCTCTGCTAGCTGCTGCACCCTGGCCAGGCCTAGAGAGAGAGATACAGAGTTAGTATGGGGCTAGAGGTGAGCTGGTGCACCCTGGCCTGGCCTAGAGAGAGATACAGAGTTAGTATGGGGTTAGAGGTGAGCTGGTGCACCCTGGCCTGGCCTAGAGAGAGATACAGAGTTAGTATGGGGTTAGAGGTGAGCTGGTGCACCCTGGCCTGGCCTAGAGAGAGATACAGAGTTAGTATGGGGTTAGAGGTGAGCTGGTGCACCCTGGCCTGGCCTAGAGAGAGATACAGAGTTAGTATGGGGTTAGAGGTGAGCTGGTGCACCCTGGCCAGGCCTAGAGAGAGAAAGACAGAACGATAGAAAGAGAGAGAGAGAGAGAGAGAGAGAGTTAGTATGGGGTTAGGGCTAGTGGTGAGGGGTCCAACCCTGGCCTGGAGACAGGAGAAGAAAATAAGGGTTATTTATTCATTCAGTTGTTATCTAGCATGCAGAATAAACCACGGTGCAGCAACCCTGGATCAGTTAAGTGTTTCACTTCGAGTTGATTTCTAGGATACCTAAAATCCCACCTTTCTCCTGTCAGCCTTGGGATTCAAACCGGCAACGCTTCGGTAGCAGGCCTGCCTCGCTAACCTTTAAGCCACCTGGCACCCCCAGAAGATGAGACATTGTGGTGTATGGAATCCACATTATAACGTTCTCTTTTCTAAATTGTTTAAGTCAGCTTGAACCACATGTAGGTTTAAACTGACCCTGGACACGTTAATGAGCTGCACCATGCCGTCTGGCCAGTTAACATGAACCAGGGATGGAGGAGGGAGAGGGTGAGAGAGGGGGTTGAGAGAGAGAAATCTCAGTAAGACACAAATAATGGTGTTCCAAAAAAGGTCCAGTTGCCAGGACCACAAATACAAATGTCATCTAGACACCGTTGCCCTAGAGCACACAAAAAACTATACATACCTCGGCCTAAACATCAGCGCCACAGGTAACTTCCACAAAGCTGTGAACGATCAGAGAGACAAGGCAAGAAGGGCCTTCTATGACATCAAAATGAACTTCAAATTTGACATACCAATTAGGATCTGGCTAAAAATACTTGAATCAGTTATAGAACCCATTGCCCTTTATGGTTGTGAGGTCTGGGGTCCGCTCACCAACCAAGAATTCACAAAATGGGACAAACACCAAATTGAGACAAAGCATGCAGAATTCTGCAAAAATATCCTGTGTACATCGTAAAACACCATATAATGCATGCATAGCAGAATTAAGCCGATATCCGCTAATTATCAAAATCCAGAAAAGAGCCGTTCAATTCTACAACCACCTAAAAGGAAGCGATTCCCAAACCTTCCATAACAAAGCCATCACCTACAGAGAGATGAACCTGGAGAAGAGTCCCCTAAGCAAGCTGGTCCTGGATTGCACTGCTTCTCCACAACCTCCACCATGAATACTGTACAGCATAGCACTGCTTTTACACAACCTCCTGTTCACCTCTCTCCTCTCCACCTCTCTCCTCTCCACCTCTCCAACTCTCTCCTCTCCACCTCTCTCCTCTCTACCTCTCTCCTCCTCTCCAACTCTCTCCTCTCTACCTCTCTCCTCTCTCCTCCTCTCTCCTCTCCAACTCTCTCCTCTCCACCTCTCCAACTCTCTCCTCTCAACCTCTCTCCTCTCTACCTCTCTCCTCCTCTCCACCTCTCTCCTCTCCACCTCTCCAACTCTCTCCTCTCTACCTCTCTCCTCTCTCCTCTCTCCTCCTCTCCACCTCTCTCCTCTCCACCTCTCCACCTCTCTCCTCTCCAACTCTCTCCTCTCCACCTCTCCAACTCTCTCCTCTCCACCTCTCCAACTCTCTCCTCTCCACCTCTCTCCTCTCCAACTCTCTCCTCTCCACCTCTCTCCTCCTCTCCACCTCTCCACCTCTCTCCTCTCTCCCCTCTCCTCCTCTCCAACTCTCTCCACCTCTCTCCTCTCCACCTCTCCTCTCCAACTCTCTCCTCTCTACCTCTCTCCTCCTCTCCACCTCTCCATCTCTCTCCTCTCCACCTCTCTCCTCTCCACCTCTACATCTCTCCTCTCCATCTCTCTCCTCTCCATCTCTCCTCTCCACCTCTACATCTCTCTCCTCTCCATCTCTCCTCTCCACCTCTACATCTCTCCTCTCCATCTCTCTCCTCTCCACCTCTACATCTCTCCTCTCCATCTCTCTCCTCTCCATCTCTCCTCTCCATCTCTCTCCTCTCCACCTCTCACCTCTCTCCTTTCCACCTCTCTACCTCTCTCCTCACCACCTCTCTCCTCTCCACCTCTACCTCTCTCCTTTCCAACTCTCTCTTCAACTCTCTCCTCTCCATCTCTCCTCTCCACCTCTACCTCTCTCCTTTCCAACTCTCTCTTCAACTCTCTCCTCTCCATCTCTCTCTTCAACTCTCTCCTTTCCACCTCTCTACCTCTCTCCTCTCCACTTCTCTCCGTCCTGCTGCTGCAGCCAGTTAGTTCTGTTTTGTCCATCTGACGAAGGGAGGGAGGGCCTGGTGTACTACACACTTGCACCTTGCCAAGACCAGAGACACGTCCCCATATGTCACCCTATTCCCTATTTAGTGCACTACTTTTGACCAGGGCTTATAGGGACATGTTGTGAATAGTGTACCATTTGGCACAAATCCCAGAGCTCCCTGGCCAATAGGATACAATGTATTTCCTACAAAACAGTGGTGGACCCTGGATGTGCCTCTCTGGTGCTGAGCCACAGGTGAAACGCAATACAAACAGTGCTTAAGGTATCACATCTCTTTCAAATACTTATCATCAGAGACAAATCTATAGCATCAGGCCAACCCAGCTGGGATAACTAATGATGTGAAGGGCTGGGGAGCCAGGTGCTAAGGGAGAGCCAGGAGATAAGGGAGAGCCAGGTGCTAAGGGAGAGCCAGGTGCTAAGGGAGAGCCAGGAGCTAAGGGAGAGCCAGGAGCTAAGGGAGAGCCAGGAGCTAAGGGAGAGCCAGGAGCTAAGGGAGAGCCAGGAGCTAAGGGAGAGCCAGGAGCTAAGGGAGAGCCAGGAGCTAAGGCAGAGCCAGGAGCTAAGGGAGAGCCAGGAGATAAGGGAGAGCCAGGAGCTAAGGGAGAGCCAGGAGCTAAGGGAGAGCCAGGTGCTAAGGCAGAGCCAGGAGATAAGGCAGAGCCAGGAGCTAAGGTAGAGCCAGGAGCTAAGGGAGAGCCAGGAGCTAAGGGAGAGCCAGGAGCTAAGGGAGAGCCAGGAGCTAAGGGAGAGCCAGGAGCTAAGGCAGAGCCAGGAGCTAAGGGAGAGCCAGGAGCTAAGGGAGAGCCAGGAGATAAGGGGGAGCCAGGTGCTAAGGGAGAGCCAGGAGATAAGGGAGAGCCAGGAGATAAGGGGGAGCCAGGTGCTAAGGGAGAGCCAGGAGATAAGGGAGAGCCAGGAGATAAGGGGGAGCCAGGTGCTAAGGGAGAGCCAGGAGCTAAGGGGGAGCCAGGTGCTAAGGGAGAGCCAGGAGCTAAGGCAGAGCCAGGAGCTAAGGGAGAGCCAGGTGCTAAGGGAGAGCCAGGAGCTAAGGGGGAGCCAGGAGCTAAGGGAGAGCCAGGAGCTAAGGGAGAGCCAGGAGCTAAGGGAGAGCCAGGAGCTAAGGGAGAGCCAGGAGATAAGGGAGAGCCAGGAGATAAGGGAGAGCCAGGAGCTAAGGGGGAGCCAGGAGCTAAGGGAGAGCCAGGAGATAAGGGAGAGCCAGGAGCTAAGGGAGAGCCAGGAGCTAAGGGAGAGCCAGGAGCTAAGGCAGAGCCAGGAGCTAAGGGAGAGCCAGGAGCTAAGGGAGAGCCAGGAGCTAAGGGAGAGCCAGGAGCTAAGGGAGAGCCAGGAGATAAGGGAGAGCCAGGAGATAAGGGGGAGCCAGGTGCTAAGGGAGAGCCAGGAGATAAGGGAGAGCCAGGAGATAAGGGGGAGCCAGGTGCTAAGGGAGAGCCAGGAGCTAAGGGGGAGCCAGGTGCTAAGGGAGAGCCAGGAGCTAAGGCAGAGCCAGGAGCTAAGGGAGAGCCAGGTGCTAAGGGAGAGCCAGGAGCTAAGGGGGAGCCAGGAGATAAGGGAGAGCCAGGAGCTAAGGGAGAGCCAGGAGCTAAGGGGGAGCCAGGAGATAAGGGGGAGCCAGGAGATAAGGGGGAGCCAGGAGCTAAGGGAGAGCCAGGAGATAAGGGACTAACCAGTAGGCATTTGCAGTTTGGCACGACTGCCCAGCATTGGAACAGCACTCTGTTCACCTCGGAGCAGATTGGCATCGTTTTCTAAGCAACAATAGACCAGAAGAAACTTAATAATCTGCCAAAAACACAAGCCCCGTTTTGTAAACTGCTCCCTCCTGATAAAGGAAGCCAAATCCTGGACATAATGTCGACCAGCAAGTGCATGACTGTTCACCTTCCTCTCTGGCTTGTTGTTTAAGACATATTGAA
>NC_139988.1:90912020-90926772 GCF_964263955.1 Coregonus lavaretus | reverse complement strand
AGAAGACGAGGAGAAGTGTCAACAATAAGACAGAGGGGGTACAGGGTATAGGAGGAGACGAGTCAACAATAAGACAGAGGGGGTACAGGGTATAGGAGGAGACGAGTCAACAATAAGACAGAGGGGGTACAGGGTATAGGAGGAGAAGAGTCAACAATAAGACAGAGGGGGTACAGGGTATAGGAGGGGAAGAGTCAACAATAAGACAGAGGGGGTACAGGGTATAGGAGAAGAAGAGTCAACAATAAGACAGAGGGGGTACAGGGTATAGGAGGAGAAGAGTCAACAATAAGACAGAGGGGGTACAGGGTATAGGAGGAGAAGAGTCAACAATAAGACAGAGGGGGTACAGGGTATAGGAGGAGAAGAGTCAACAATAAGACAGAGGGGGTACAGGGTATAGGAGGAGAAGAGTCAACAATAAGACAGAGGGGGTATAGGAGGAGAAGAGTCAACAATAAGACAGAGGGGTATAGGGTATAGGAGGAGACGAAGTCAACAATAAGACAGAGGGGGTACAGGGTATAGGAGGAGACGAGTCAACAATAAGACAGAGGGGGTACAGGGTATAGGAGGAGAAGAGTCAACAATAAGACAGAGGGGGTATAGGGTATAGGAGGAGAAGAGTCAACAATAAGACAGAGGGGGTACAGGGTATAGGAGGAGAAGAGTCAACAATAAGACAGAGGGGTATAGGAGGAGAAGAGTCAACAATAAGACAGAGGGGGTATAGGGTATAGGAGGAGAAGAGTCAACAATAAGACAGAGGGGGTACAGGGTATAGGAGGAGAAGAGTCAACAATAAGACAGAGGGGGTACAGGGTATAGGAGGAGACGAGTCAACAATAAGACAGAGGGGGTACAGGGTATAGGAGGAGACGAGTCAACAATAAGACAGAGGGGGTACAGGGTATAGGAGGAGAAGAGTCAACAATAATACAGAGGGGGTACAGGGTATAGGAGGGGAAGAGTCAACAATAAGACAGAGGGGGTACAGGGTATAGGAGGAGAGGAGTCAACAATAATACAGAGGGGGTACAGGGTATAGGAGGGGAAGAGTCAACAATAAGACAGAGGGGGTATAGGAGGAGACGAGTCAACAATAAGACAGAGGGGGTACAGGGTATAGGAGGAGACGAGTCAACAATAATACAGAGGGGGTACAGGGTAAAGGAGGAGAAGAGTCAACAATAAGACAGAGGGGGTATAGGGTATAGGAGGGGAAGAGTCAACAATAAGACAGAGGGGGTACAGGGTGTAGGAGGAGACGAGTCAACAATAAGAGGGTGATAGGAGGAAGGCTCCAGGCAGATGGAAATGATCACAACATCACAGTGAGTCAGCTACTGTAGCGCACTAGTACTAAGCCAAGGTTGAAAAACTCTGGTAGCCTACTTCATGGAGAACACGTGGTGCGGCCCCCACGTGTGGGGAATCTGATTGGTTGTTTACATCACACCTCCTTGTGATTTGTGGATTTATGCTCGCCACTGCCAAAACTCAGTCTGCATGGCTAGTGGCTAACGTTAGCCTGCTCGTGCTAGCTAACGTAAAGTAAATTCTCAGTATGACGTTGAGAAATAGTGCATTCTGGGCAGTTTAGAAGATATCCGGAAATAAGTTAATAAATATGTAAAAACCATAAAACATCATGTAACTATGTTTGTAGTTATAGGTAACCAGATTGTGAATAAAACTAAGTTACTAAGTCTTTGACCACACTGTGTTGTTACTTTGGTGAGTAAGAACTCATTCTTCCTCCCCTTTAAGATGGTCACTGAAGTCAGATCTTGTGTCCATCATAACAACAGCTGAAAGGAAAAAACTAACCAACACTAGCCGCAGTACTAACCACTATACAGAGAGAAGCTAACCAACACTAGCCTCAATACTAACCACTATACGGAGAGAAGCTAACCAACACTAGCCTCAGTACTAACCACTATACAGAGAGAAGCTAACCAACACTAGCCTCAGTCCTAACCACTATACAGAGAGAAGCTAACCAACACTAGCCTCAATACTAACCAGTATACAGAGAGAAGCTAACCAACACTAGCCTCAGTACTAACCACTATACGGAGATAAGCTAACCAACACTAGCCTCAATACTAACCACTATACAGAGAGAAGCTAACCAACACTAGCCTCAGTACTAACCAGTATACAGAGAGAAGCTAACCAACACTAGCCTCAGTCCTAACCACTATACAGAGAGAAGCTAACCAACACTAGCCTCAGTCCTAACCACTATACGGAGAGAAGCTAACCAACACTAGCCTCAGTACTAACCAGTATACAGAGAGAAGCTAACCAACACTAGCCTCAGTACTAACCACTATACGGAGAGAAGCTAACCAACACTAGCCTCAGTACTAACCAGTATACAGAGAGAAGCTAACCAACACTAGCCTCAGTACTAACCACTATACAGAGAGAAGCTAACCAACACTAGCCTCAGTACTAACCACTATACAGAGAGAAGCTAACCAACACTAGCCTCAGTACTAACCACTATACAGAGAGAAGCTAACCAACACTAGCCTCAATACTAACCAGTATGCAGAGAGACACTATTCAATTCAATTCAAAGGGCTTTATTAGCATGGGGAACATATATGTTAACGTTGCCAAAGCAAGTGAGATAGATAATAAACAAAACCCTCCCACTGCTGCCATGTCTAAATCACTCTGCTATCTCATCCGACAAGCCCCTCCTCCACTTCTAAGAGCATCAGACAGAATATTAACTGCTAAACCCCAGAATGGACAAAGTGTGTTGACATCTCAAGATGTAGGAACAGAGGAAGAAAGGGAACGGGGCTGGGGAGAGGGGCTGGGGAGAGGGGCTGGGGAGAGGGAGCGGGGAGAGAGGCTGGGCTGGGGAGAGGGGCTGGGGAGAGGGAACGGGCCTGGGGAGAGGGGCTGGGGAGAGGGAGCGGGCCTCGGGAGAGGGGCTGGGGAGAGGGGCTGGGGAGAGGGAGCGGGCCTGGGGAGAGGGGCTGGGCTGGGGAGAGGGGCTGGGGAGAGGGGCTGGGGAGAGGGAGCGGGCCTCGGGAGAGGGGCTGGGGAGAGGGGCTGGGGAGAGGGAGCGGGCCTGGGGAGAGGGGCTGGGGAGAGGGAGCGGGCCTGGGGAGAGGGGCTGGGGAGAGGGAACGGGCCTGGGGAGAGGGGCTGGGGAGAGGGGCTGGGGAGAGGGGCTGGGCTGGGGAGAGGGGCTGGGGAGAGGGAGCGGGCCTGGGGAGAGGGAGCGGGCCTGGGGAGAGGGAACGGGGAGAGGGAACGGGCCTGGGGAGAGGGGCTGGGCTGGGGAGAGGGGGAGAGGGGCTGGGGAGAGGGAGCGATTGAACGAGTGAGTGAGGGGTCTATGAGAGGAGAGGAGAGGAGAGGAGAGGAGAGGAGAGGAGAGGAGAGGAGAGGAGAGGAGAGGAGAGGAGAGGAGAGGAGAGGAGAGGAGAGGAGAGGAGAGGAGAGGAGAGGAGAGGAGAGGAGAGGAGAGGAGAGGGGGGGGACCTCTTTGATCCTAAGATTCATCTGGCCTTCATGTCCTGCTGAAGGCTGAGCAGACCCTTCATGTTCTGGAGAAGGCTGAGCAGACCCTTCATGTTCCGGAGAAGGCTGAGCAGACCCTTTGAACTCACTGTTTAGGTGGAGAGGGTGAGGAGGGAGGGAGGGGGGTGCGGGGGTAGTGGGGGCATTGTATTGGAGGGGGTGGAGGTTCCCCCCTCTCATATGCGAGGCACATGTTAGGAAGTACAGCAGGATGGGAGGAGGGGGAGGGAGTCAGGACCACATCAAGCTTGACTGCTGCTACACAGACGGGCTCAGTGGGACTGCTCGGGGATGACCGCTATTCTCTTCTGTACAATAACACAACTAGATCAGAGCAGCTGGTATTCTGTGTCAGAAATATCTAGAATGTAGGCCACACAGTATTAGAAGGAAACAGTGCGCACATCCATGAAGTACAACTCAAATATATAATGTGCAGTTGTATCAAGAATTATATGATTGCTAAATCATGTCGCAGCATGCTTTAATGTTAGCATTGAGAGTATGTTGTTGCCTTCCTGACAGACACACACACACACACTCCAGACAGACTCTGACCTTTGACCCTGCTCCTCTCTCTCTCTCTTTCTCCTCCAGGTGACCATAGAGGTGGTGGACGGTCTAGAGGCAGCAGAGCCTGAAAAAGGCCTGAAGAAAGAGAACAAACCAGGATGGGCTGCTCCAAACTGGAGAAACTGGTGGCAGACCTCCTCCTCTTCCTCCTCCTCCTCCTCCTCCTCCTCCTCGGTCTCGACCCCCCGCAGGCCCGAGGAGCAGGCTAGGGAGCCGCAGCCGCCCTACAGGGGAGCAGGCGAAGGAAGAGGAGGAGGAAGAGGAGGAGGCAGTAACACAGAGGATAGTAACTTCCTAAAGCCACTTGGGGACTGGGAGAGGAGAGGAGGCGCAGGAGGAGGAGGCGCAGGAGGAGGCGGAGGAGGAAGTACCAGCAAGGCTCAAACTGAATATGGTGAGTGTTGTGTGTGACTGGGTGGGAATGACGGAAGAAGGGAGAGAGGACGTGTGTGTGTTTGTTTTTATAGGGATGTGTATATGCGTGTGTCTGTGCATGTGCATGTGTGTGTTCCAAGCGTGTGAGTGTGTGTGACAGTGCGATGAGAGTCACTCACTGAGAATATTTAGCCTGATGGGACCTAGCTAAGGTCTGGTTCTGATGGGATCTAGTTAAATGGACAGTCTGGAGGTCTGGTTCTGATGGGACCTAGCTGTCACCATAATAACTACAGTGTAGTTAGCAGATAGCTGTCACCATAATAACTACAGTGTAGTTAGCAGCTGTCACCACATTAATTACAGTGTAGTTAGCAGGTAGCTGTCACCATAATAACTACAGTGTAGTTAGCAGATAGCTGTCACCATAATAACTACAGTGTAGTTAGCAGATAGCTGGCACCATAATAACTACAGTGTAGTTAGCAGATAGCTGTCACCATAATAACTACAGTGTAGTTAGCAGCTGTCACCATAATAACTACAGTGTAGTTAGCAGCTGTCACCACATTAATTACAGTGTAGTTAGCAGATAGCTGTCACCATAATAACTACAGTGTAGTTAGCAGATAGCTGGCACCATAATAACTACAGTGTAGTTAGCAGATAGCTGGCACCATAATAACTACAGTGTAGTTAGCAGATAGCTGTCACCATAATAACTACAGTGTAGTTAGCAGATAGCTGTCACCATAATAACTACAGTGTAGTTAGCAGATAGCTGTCACCATAATAAATACAGTGTAGTTAGCAGATAGCTGTCACCATAATAACTACAGTGTAGTTAGCAGATAGCTGTCACCATAATAACTACAGTGTAGTTAGCAGATAGCTGTCACCATAATAACTACAGTGTAGTTAGCAGATAGCTGTCACCATAATAACTACAGTGTAGTTAGCAGATAGCTGTCACCATAATAACTACAGTGTAGTTAGCAGATAGCTGGCACCATAATAACTACAGTGTAGTTAGCAGATAGATGTCACCATAATAACTACAGTGTAGTTAGCAGATAGCTGTCACCATAATAACTACAGTGTAGTTAGCAGATAGATGTCACCATAATAACTACAGTGTAGTTAGCAGATAGCTGGCACCATAATAACTACAGTGTAGTTAGCAGATAGCTGTCACCATAATAACTACAGTGTAGTTAGCAGATAGCTGTCACCATAATAACTACAGTGTAGTTGGCAGATAGCTGTCACCATAATAACTACAGTGTAGTTAGCAGATAGCTGGCACCATAATAACTACAGTGTAGTTAGCAGATAGCTGTCACCATAATAACTACAGTGTAGTTAGCAGATAGCTGTCACCATAATAACTACAGTGTAGTTAGCAGATAGCTGTCACCATAATAACTACAGTGTAGTTAGCAGATAGCTGTCACCACATTAATTACAGTGTAGTTAGCAGATAGCTGTCACCATAATAACTACAGTGTAGTTAGCAGATAGCTGTTACCATAATAACTACAGTGTAGTTAGCAGATAGCTGTCACCATAATAACTACAGTGTAGTTAGCAGATAGCTGTCACCATAATAACTACAGTGTAGTTAGCAGATAGCTGGCACCATACACTACAGTGTAGTTAGAAGATAGCTGTCACCATAATAACTACAGTGTAGTTAGCAGATAGCTGTCACCATAATAACTACAGTGTAGTTAGCAGATAGCTGTCACCACATTAATTACAGTGTAGTTAGCAGATAGCTGTCACCATAATAACTACAGTGTAGTTAGAAGATAGCTGTCACCATAATAACTACAGTGTAGTTAGCAGATAGCTGTCACCATAATAACTACAGTGTAGTTAGCAGATAGCTGTCACCATAATAACTACAGTGTAGTTAGCAGATAGCTGGCACCATAATAACTACAGTGTAGTTAGCAGATAGCTGTCACCATAATAACTACAGTGTAGTTAGCAGATAGCTGTCACCATAATAACTACAGTGTAGTTAGCAGATAGCTGTCACCATAATAACTACAGTGTAGTTAGCAGATAGCTGTCACCATAATAACTACAGTGTAGTTAGCAGATAGCTGTCACCATAATAACTACAGTGTAGTTAGCAGATAGCTGGCACCACATTAATTACAGTGTAGTTAGCAGATAGATGTCACCATAATAACTACAGTGTAGTTAGCAGATAGCTGTCACCATAATAACTACAGTGTAGTTAGCAGATAGCTGTCACCATAATAACTACAGTGTAGTTAGCAGACAGCTGTCACCATAATAACTACAGTGTAGTTAGCAGATAGCTGTCACCATAATAACTACAGTGTAGTTAGCAGATAGCTGTCACCATAATAACTACAGTGTAGTTAGCAGATAGCTGGCACCATAATAACTACAGTGTAGTTAGCAGATAGATGTCACCATAATAACTACAGTGTAGTTAGCAGATAGCTGTCACCACATTAATTACAGTGTAGTTAGCAGATAGCTGTCACCATAATAACTACAGTGTAGTTAGCAGACAGCTGTCACCATAATAACTACAGTGTAGTTAGCAGATAGCTGTCACCATAATAACTACAGTGTAGTTAGCAGATAGCTGGCACCATAATAACTACAGTGTAGTTAGAAGATAGCTGTCACCATAATAACTACAGTGTAGTTCGCAGATAGCTGTCACCACATTAATTACAGTGTAGTGGTTCCAGTCCTCTCAGTGATTGAAGCTTTTAACACTCTTTAGTTTCATGAGCTGGATATGTCCGTGGAGCTGAGCTATGAGTGTGCGCGTAGTCACAGTTTAAACGCCTCTCAAACATCAACGACCCCTGACAGGAACCCGGGTCAGAACCAGGGCTGTGTCCTGTATGTCTCCCTACAGACCACTTCCGTTAGAGGGCTGCCACACCACACCACACCACTCGTAACATTCTCACAACACTCTCCACAACTGGCCAGCTAGATGGATAAATCTGCTGTAGAAGAATTCACCCTCCCTATCTATCCTCGCCGTGTCTCAGCCTGTCCACCGGCACCAACATAACAACTGTTACACAGGAATGTGGGTGTTATGGAGAGAGAAGAAATATCATTTATCCATCTGTTACATTCTTGTTCAAACTGAAATCCAATGTTTAATCACACTGGCTTATCACGGAGGATGGACAACTATCTAGTTCACTACTATTGGACTGCCCTGTGATAGACTAGTGTCCTGTCCAGAGGGTGTACTGGTACATCAAGCGGTCTCACTACAGAAACAGGAGATAGACTAGTGTCCTGTCCAGGGGGTGTCCTGTACATCAAGCTGTCTCACTACAGAAAGAGGAGATAGACTAGTGTCCTGTCAAGGGGGTGTACTGGTACATCAAGCTGTCTCACTACAGAAACAGGAGATAGACTAGTGTCCTGTCCAGGGGGTGTCCTGTACATCGAGCTGTCTCACTACAGAAACAGGAGATAGACTAGTGTCCTGTCCAGGGGGTGTACTGTACATCAAGCTGTCTCACTACAGAAACAGGAGATAGACTAGTGTCCTGTCCAGGGGGTGTCCTGTACATCAAGCTGTCTCACTACAGAAACAGGAGATAGACTAGTGTCCTGTCCAGGGGGTGTCCTGTACATCAAGCTGTCTCACTACAGAAACAGGAGATAGACTAGTGTCCTGTCCAGGGGGTGTACTGGTACATCAAGCTGTCTCACTACAGAAACAGGAGATAGACTAGTGTCCTGTCCAGGGGGTGTCCTGTACATCAAGCTGTCTCACTACAGAAACAGGAGATAGACTAGTGTCCTGTCCAGGGGGTGTCCTGTACATCAAGCTGTCTCACTACAGAAACAGGAGATAGACTAGTGTCCTGTCCAGGGGGTGTACTGTACATCAAGCTGTCTCACTACAGAAACAGGAGATAGACTAGTGTCCTGTCCAGAGGGTGTACTGGTACATCAAGCTGTCTCACTACAGAAAGAGGAGATAGACTAGTGTCCTGTCCAGGGGGTGTACTGTACATCAAGCTGTCTCACTACAGAAACAGGAGATAGACTAGTGTCCTGTCCAGGGGGTGTACTGTACATCAAGCTGTCTCACTACAGAAACAGGAGATAGACTAGTGACCTGTCCAGGGGGTGTACTGGTACATCAAGCTGTCTCACTACAGAAACAGGAGGTAGACTAGTGTCCTGTCCAGGGGGTGTCCTGTACATCAAGCTGTCTCACTATAGAAACAAGAGATAGACTAGTGTCCTGTCCAGGGGGTGTACTGGTACATCAAGCTGTCTCACTACAGAAACAGGAGATAGACTAGTGTCCTGTCCAGGGGGTGTACTAGTACATCAAGCTGTCTCACTACAGAAACAGGAGATAGACTAGTGTCCTGTCCAGGGGGTGTCCTGTACATCAAGCTGTCTCACTACAGAAACAGGAGATGGACTAGTGACCTGTCCAGGGGGTGTACTGTACATCAAGCTGCTACAGAAACAGGAGATAGACTAGTGTCCTGTCCAGGGGGTGTACTGTACATCAAGCTGTCTCACTACAGAAACAGGAGATAGACTAGTGTCCTGTCCAGGGGGTGTCCTGTACATCAAGCTGTCTCACTACAGAAACAGGAGGTAGACTAGTGTCCTGTCCAGGGGGTGTACTGTACATCAAGCTGCCTCACTACAGAAACAGGAGATAGACTAGTGTCCTGTCCAGGTGGTGTACTGGTACATCAAGCTGCTACAGAAACAGGAGATAGACTAGTGTCCTGTCCAGGGGGTGTACTGTACATCAAGCTGTCTCACTACAGAAACAGGAGATAGTCTGTGATCTCACAGCTGCCCTTACAACAACAAAACACTTTTTTCACATGTTGAGCTTAAATTCCACATGTAATCTATTACATGTAGAGTTCACATGTTAACAGCACCTTTTCACATGTGAGGAAAATAACATGTTTTCGCCTCACATGTGAATTGTAGTTTGAAATGTGCACATGTTAAAAACTTTCACGTGAGAATCGATTATGTAGTTTAAGAAAACTCCACATGTGAAAAACATTGTACTGAAACCGTGCAGAGGAAATGTTTCCATGTATTATTGTTAAACTGATTCCTAAATGTTTCCATGTATTATCATTAAACTGATCCCTTTAATGATAATTGGGACTAACAAGGATTTCTTTCCATTTCAGCCCCCACTTCCAGAAAAATACAAGACTGAGTCAGTAAGCAGCCCCAGTCAGACTCTTTAGATTTTTTGAGGGTTTGAAAATACCTCAGAAATACCTTAGTTTGCATAAGTATTCAGACCCTTTGCTATGACACTCGAAATTGAGCTCAGATGCATCCTGTTTTCATTGATCATCCTTAAGATGTTTCTACAACTTGATTGGAGTCCACCGATGGTAAATTCAATTCATTGGACATGATTTGGAAAGGCACAAACCTGTCTACAGTGGCTTGCGAAAGTATTCAATTTAAATTACAGGTTGTAATGCAACAAAATAGGAAAAACGCCAAGGGGGATGAATACTTTTGCAAGGCACCTTTACACCTCATTTGAAATTATTACAGTGTGTTAACATTAACCCAGCGTCCACCTCCCTGGTTAGAAGTAGAGCTTTCCTGGAAAATATTAGTTTTTTTGCCAAATGCTTCCTGGTGTGTTTTTGTAAATACTGAAAACACTCACTCACTCTGCCATGTGTGTCTGTGTGTGTGTGTGTGTGTGTGTGTGTGTGTGTGTGTGTAAGCTTGTCTGAGAGTCAAAGTCAAAGGGAACTATTAGCCCCCACCCACCCATCCATGACCCCCACACCCCAGTCCGTGACCCCCCACTCTCCCTCCATGACCCCCACACCACATCCATGACCCCCCAGACCACCTCCATGACCCCTCCGTCCATGACCCCCCACACCCTCCTCCATGACCCCCCCTCCATCCCTTCCATGACCCCCCTCCATGACCCCCCCTCCATGACCCCCCCTCCATCCCTTCCATGACCCCCCTCCATGACCCTCCCCCTCCATGACCCCCACCCTCTACAACAGTGTTTCCCAACTATAGTGTTAGACTGCGACCACACTGAGATCATATTCTTTGTCCATTAAAAGTTAAACTCAAGTCAAGTATTTTCGGATCAGTTGCATACATAATTATTTTTTATCTGTCTGACAAATTGGGACAATCATCTCTGTTGTCCATCTTACGTCAACAGATGACTCCCATTGAAAAGCATTGGTTGAACCCGGAATTTTCAGACACAAAATCTCAATGTGGCCTTATGCTGACAGTCTCTCTCTCTACATTTTTAAAAACATATTACCTCAATCAATCACCCCAACTACCTCGTACCCCACTACACTGACTCAGTACCGGTACTCCTTGTATATAGCCTTGTTATTGTTATTTTAATGTGTTATTTATTGTGTTTTTTATTGTGTTCTTTTACTGTGTTACTATTTTATTTTATTTTAATCTATTTGTTAATTTCAATACTTTTTTACTGCATTGTTGGGAAAGGGCTTGCAATTAAGTATTCCACTGTAAAGTCTACACTTGTTGTATTCGGCGCATGGAACATGTTTTTATTTTTTATCTTTCTCTCTCTGCCCCCCTCTCCCGCGCTCCTCTCTCTGCCCCCCTCTCCCGCGCTCCTCTCTCTGTCCTCCTCTCCCGCGCTCCTCTCTCTGCCCCCCTCTCCTGCGCTCCTCTCTCTGCCCCCCTCTCCCGCGCTCCTCTCTCTGCCCCCCTCTCCCGCGCTCCTCTCTCTGCCCTCCTCTCCCGCGCTCCTCTCTCTGCCCTCCTCTCTCTGCCCCCCTCTCCCGCGCTCCTCTCTCTGCCCTCCTCTCTCGCGCTCCTCTCTCTGTCCTCCTCTCCCGCGCTCCTCTCTCTGCCCTCCTCTCTCGCGCTCCTCTCTCTGCCCCCCTCTCCCGCGCTCCTCTCTCTGCCCCCCTCTCCCGCGCTCCTCTCTCTGCCCCCCTCTCCCGTGCTCCTCTCTCTGCCCCCCTCTCCCGCGCTCCTCTCTCTGCCCCCCTCTCCCGCGCTCCTCTCTCTGTCCCCCTCTCCCGCGCTCCTCTCTCTGCCCTCCTCTCTCGCGCTCCTCTCTCTGCCCCCCTCTCCCGCGCTCCTCTCTCTCTCCCCCTCTCCCGCGCTCCTCTCTCTGCCCTCCTCTCCCGCGCTCCTCTCTCTTCCCCCCTCTCCCGCGCTCCTCTCTCTCTCCCTCCTCTCCCGCGCTCCTCTCTCTGCCCTCCTCTCCCGCGCTCCTCTCTCTGCCCCCCTCTCCCGCGCTCCTCTCTCTGCCCCCTCTCCCGCGCTCCTCTCTCTGTCCTCCTCTCCCGCGCTCCTCTCTCTGCCCTCCTCTCCCGCGCTCCTCTGTCTGCCCTCCTCTCCCGCGCTCCTCTCTCTGCCCTCCTCTCTCTCGCTCCTCTCTCTGTCCCCCTCTCCCGCGCTCCTCTCTCTGCCCTCCTCTCCCGCGCTCCTCTCTCTGCCCTCCTCTCTCGCGCTCCTCTCTCGCGCTCCTCTCCAGACTATATAGACGGAGAGGGTGACTGGAGTAACTGGTATCCATGCAGTGTAACCTGTGGGAACGGGAACCAGAAGAGGACCAGGTCATGTGGTTACGCCTGCACCGCCACCGAGTCACGCACCTGTGACATGCCATCCTGCCCAGGTGAGGACAGTGTGACACTGTGTGGTCTAAAGCTATTTTTCTTTCTATGGGTCAGTGGATCCAGGTCATATGTTTAAAGGGTCACTGTGGTATTTACAAGGTTTTTTATTTAAGTACACAGTGTGTGTGTGAAACAGGAAGTACCCGGTGTGTGAAACAGGAAGTACACAGTGTGTGAAACAGGAAGTACCCGGTGTGTGAAACAGGAAGTACCCGGTGTGTGAAACAGGAAGTACACAGTGTGTGAAACAGGAAGTACCCGGTGTGTGAAACAGGAAGTACACAGTGTGTGAAACAGGAAGTACCCGGTGTGTGAAACAGGAAGTACACGGTGTGTGAAACAGGAAGTACCCGGTGTGTGAAACAGGAAGTACCCGGTGTGTGAAACAGGAAGTACCCTGTGTGTTCACTGTCTTTACATCTTCCTTCTGTTGCATCATTAACTGACCATGTGTCTGTCTACAGGTATTGAAGATGCGTTCAAGACAGCCGCCACTGAGGTCGGTCTGCTGGCTGGAACAGATGAGTTCAACGCTACAGAGCTCTTTGGTGTTGGTAAGATTCTTCTTTCATTAGTCTTTTTTTTTTTTTGTGTGTCATTTTTCACTTCAGCTCATCCCTCAACTGTCAAATGCAACAGCGATTCTATTTAGCATTAGTGTCCAGGTCAGGGTTACTTTCTGAATTGACCCCAAACCCTGGCCCCAGTCCTCCCAGCACAGTCCATTGATTTGAGAGGGAATGTCTGTTCTAGTCATTATATTTCTATGGCCCAGTCCTCCAGCCTTCCTGGGCCAACTCATCATTCTTTGTCATTGTGCATCAGGACAGGAAGAGAGCCCAGCATGCAATGTTGCATCAGGACAGGAAGAGAGCCCAGCATGCAATGTTGCATCAGGACAGGAAGAGAGCCCAGCATGCAATGTTGCATCAGGACAGGAAGAGAGCCCAGCATAAAATGTTGCATCAGGACAGGAAGAGAGCCCAGCCCGTCACAGCATCCTGTAATGTTGCATCAGGACAGGAAGAGAGCCCAGCACGTCACAGCATCCTGTGATGTTGCATCAGGACAGGAAGAGAGCCCAGCCCGTCACAGCATTCTGTAATGTTGCATCAGGACAGGAAGAGAGCCCAGCACGTCACAGCATTCTGTAATGTTGCATCAGGACAGGAAGAGAGCCCAGCACGTCACAGCATCCTGTAATGTTGCATCAGGACAGGAAGAGAGCCCAGCACGTCACAGCATCCTGTAATGTTGTGCTCTCTGTGTCTGTCCCAATATTCTCAGCCTCAGTTAGCCAGGGGAAAAACACCCATCAAATAAATAGCTAGGCTATCACACTTCTTCATCCTCCCATTCCCCTCTTGTATGAGAGAGAGAGTCATACGCTTGTACGCTTTGGCAATATGAACATTGTTACATCATGCCAATAAAGCAATTTGAAATTGAAAAATTGAAATTGAAAGAGAGAGAGAGAGAGGGGGGGGGTGAGGGAGGGCTGAGAAAAAAAGAGGGAGAGAGAGCGAGAGGAAAAGAGATTCAGTAGATCCAGACTAACTAACTCTGTCTCTGATCTCTTCCAGACACCGACAGCTGTAGAGATAGATCCAGACTAACTAACTCTGTCTCTGATCTCTTCCAGACACCGACAGCTGTAGAGATAGATCCAGACTAACTAACTCTGTCTCTGATCTCTTCCAGACACCGACAGCTGTAGAGATAGATCCAGACTAACTAACTCTGTCTCTGATCTCTTCCAGACACAGACAGCTGTAGAGATAGATCCAGACTAACTAACTCTGTCTCTGATCTCTTCCAGACACAGACAGCTGTAGAGATAGATCCAGACTAACTAACTCTGTCTCTGATCTCTTCCAGACACAGACAGCTGTGAACGCTGGATGAACTGTAAGTCTGAGTTCCTGAAGAAATACATGACCAAGGTGTCCAACGACCTCCCCAGCTGCCCCTGCTCCTACCCCACCGAGGTGGCCTACAGCACGGCCGACGTCCCCGACCCCGCCACGCGCCGGGACTTCCGCTGGAAAGACGCCAGCGGCCCCAAGGAGAAGCTAGAGATCTACAAACCCACGGCCCGGTACTGCATCCGCTCCACGTTAACTCTAGAGTCCACGACTCTGGCCGCACAGCACTGTTGCTACGGTGACAACATGAAGCTCATCACCCGCGGGAAAGGAGCGGGAACGCCAAACCTCATCAGCACGGAGTTCTCTGCCGACCTCCACTACAAGGTAGACGTCCTGCCCTGGATCATCTGTAAGGGGGACTGGAGCCGTTATAACCAGGCCAGGCCTCCTAGCAACGGGCAGAAGTGTCCGGACAACCCCCTGGATGAGGATTACCACAAGCAGGTGGAGGACGCGCGGGAGTTCTAGAACCTGAGAGATGAACATGTGAAGGGGGGAAAAAAAACTAAAACTATCTGAGAAATGTTTATGAGTCTGATCTGGTACTTCAATTGGTGCTTCAAACCATCCATGACTGTTTTTTTTTTAGAGTTTGGAACTAGGGGCCGTATGAACAGGACTGTCTGTTGATATCAGCCA
>NC_139988.1:90882020-90907020 GCF_964263955.1 Coregonus lavaretus | reverse complement strand
CTTGGGTGAGAACCTCCTTCCCTCAGCCAGGGCATTGAAAATGGGTCGTGGATGGGTATTCCAGGATGACAATGACCCAAAACACACGGCCAAGGCAACAAAGGAGTGGCTCAAGAAGAAGCACATTAAGGTCCTGGAGTGGCCTAGCCAGTCTCCAGACCTTAATCCCATAGAAAATCTGTGGAGGGAGCTGAAGGTTCGAGTTGCCAAACGTCAGCCTCGAAAACTTAATGACTTGGAGAAGATCTGCAAAGAGGAGTGAGACAAAATCCCTCCTGAGATGTGTGCAAACCTGGTGGCCAACTACAAGAAACGTCTGACCTCTGTGATTGCCAACAAGGGTTTTGCCACCAAGTACTAAGTCATGTTTTGCAGAGGGGTCAAATACTTATTTCCCTCATTAAAATGCAAATCACTTTATAACATTTCTGATATGCGTTTTTTCTGGATTTTTGTTGTTGTTATTCTGTCTCTCACTGTTCAAATAAACCTACCATTAAAATTATAGACTGATCATTTCTTTGTCAGTGGGCAGTACTTTTTTCCCTCACTGTACCATAACCCCACCGCCACCATCAGTTCACAACGTTGCCTTGTACTCTGTCTGCCATCTGCCCGGATTCATCCATGAAGAGCACACTTCTCCAGCGTGCCAGTAGCCACTGAAGGTGAGCATTTGCCCACTGAAGTCGGTTACGACGCCGAACTACAGTCAGGTCAAGACCCTGGTGAGGACGACGAGCACGCAGATGAGCTTCCCTGAGACGGTTTCTGACAGTTTGTGCAGAAATTCTTCGGTTGTGCAAATCCAGTTTCATCAGTTGTCCGGTGGATGGTCTCAGACGATCCCGCAGGTGAAGAAGCCGGATGTGGTGGTCGTGGGCTGGTGTGGTTACACGTGGTCTGCGATTGTGAGGCCGGTTGGACGTACTGCCAAATTCTCTAAAACGATGTTGGAGGCGGCTTGTGGTAAAGAAATGAACATTCAATTCTCTGGCAACAGCCTTGGTGGACATTCCTGCAGTCTGCATGCCCATTACATGGTCCCTCAAAACTTGAGACATCTGTGGCATTGTGTTGTGTGACAAAACTGCACAGTTTAGAGTGGCCTTTAATTGTCCCCAGCACAAGGTGCACCTGTGTAATGATCGTGCTATCATGCTGTTTAATCAGCTTCTTGATATGCCACACCTGTCAGGTGGATGGATTATCTTGGCAAAGGAGAAATGTTCACTAACAGGAATGTAAACAAATTTGTGCACAAAAGTTATAATACGTTTTATGTGCGAAATGGAACATTTCTGGGAACTTTATTTTCAGTTCATGAAAACATGGGAACAACACTTTATGATATGTTATGATATTTCTGTTAAGTATAGATTATTTAGTCACATTTTGGGGTTAGTAAATGATGTATGACTCATAAAAAACAGGTTTGGAGAGCCTTTACATACAGTGCCTTCAGAAAGTATTCACATCCCCTTGACTTTTTAACATTTTTGTTGTGTTACAGCCTGAATTTAAAATTAGATTTAGATGTTGTGTCACTGGCCTACACACAATTCCCCATAATGTCAAAAATTGAATTATGTTTTTAGACATTTTTACAAATTAATACAACATTTGTCAATAAGTATTCAACCCCTTTGTTATAGCAAGCCTAAATAAGTTCAGGAGTACATTTCTGCTTAACAAGTCACATAATCAGTTGCATGGACTCACTCTGTGTGCAATAATAGTGTTTAACGTGATTTTTGAATGACTACCTCATCTCTGTACCCCACACATACAATTATCTGTAAGGTCCCTCAGTCGAGCAGTGAATTTCAAACACAGATTCAACCACAAAGACCAGGGAGGTTTTCCAATGCCTCACAAAGAAGGGCACCTATTGGTAGATGGGTAAAACGTTAAAATAAAGCAGACATTGAATATCCCTTTGAGCATGGTGAAGTTATTAATTACACTTTGGATGGTGCATCAACACACTGTCACTACAGAGATACAGCCGTCCTTCCTAAGTTGCTGGAGAGGAAGGAAACTGCTCAGGGATTTCACCATGAGGCCAATGGAGAAAACTGAGGATGGGATCATCACCATTGTAATTACACCACAGTACTAACATAAATGACAGAGTGAAAAGAAGGATGTCTGAACAGAATAAAAAATATTCCAAAACATGCATCCTGTTTGCAATAAGGCAGTAAAGTAAAACTACAAAAAAATTAGCAAAACATTAACTTTATGTCCTGAATACAAAGCGTTATGTTTGGGGCAAATCCAACACAACATATCACTGAGTACCACTCTCCATATTTTCAAGCATTGAGGTGGCTGCATCATGTTATGGGTATACTTGCCGATGGCAAAGACTAGGGAGTTTTTCAGGATAAAATAAAGAATAGAAAGAGCTAGGTAAGATCCTAGAGGACAACATGGTTCAGTCTGCTTTCCACCAGACACTGAGAGATGAATTCACCTTTCAGCAGGACAATAACCTAAAACACAAGGCCAAATATACACTGGAGTTTCTTACCATGACGACATTGAATGTTCCTGAGTGGCCTAGTTACAGTTTTGACTTAAATCGGCTTGAAAATCTATGGCTAGACTTGAAAATGTCTGTCTAGCAATGATCAACAACCAACTTGACAGAGCTTGAAGACTTTTAAAAAGGATAATGTGCAAATATTGTACAATCCAGGTGTGCAAAGCTCTTAGAGACTTGCCCAGAAAGACTCACAGCTGTAATCACTGCCAAAAGTGATGTTTTGACTCAGGGGTGTGAATACGTACAGTACCAGATTAACTTTTAAGAAGGCACACATGTTAATTGAAATGCATTCCAGGTGACTACCTCACAAAGCTGGTTGAGAGAATGCCAAAGAGTGTGCAACGCTGTCATCAAGGCAAAGGGTGGCTACTTTGAAGAATCTCACATATAAAATATATTTTGATTTGTTTAACGCTTTTTTGGTTACTACATGATTCCATATGTGTTATTTCATAGTTTTGATGTCTTCACTATTATTCTACAATGTAGAAAATAGTAAAAATAAAGAAAAACCCTTGAATGAGTAGGTGTGTCCAAACTTTTGACTGGTACTGTATATATGTGATATTTCTGTATTTCATTTTCAATAAATGTGCAAGAATTTCTAAAAACATGTTTTCACTTTGTCATTAAGGGGTATTGTGTGTAGATGAGTGAGAAAACTAAAACAATTCAATACATTTTAATTCACAACAAAATGTGGAATAAAATCAAGGGGTCTGAAAACTTTCTAAAGGCACTGTATACGATATATATCAAGGTTTTATTATTAGTTAGGCTATCTTGTACACATTTGCAGCTAAAAGCTGAATTGCAGTATACCGACAAAAAAAAAAAAGAGGGCTAGGTTTGACGATGGTGATGGTGGTTGTTCTCAGCTCTCTGTAGCCACTGGACACTTCCACTTGGTTGATGCTTCTTCTTGCTGCCGATACAGGCTCTAAAAAGCTCACCACATTAGTCCAGTGTATAAAGTCACCCTCACTTTTGAGGGAGCCCTCTGCCATCTCTCAACACTGCAGTCCTGAGTCCTCTCACTTTGGGTGGGTGAAACTAGCCGGTGTTGAAACCATCTTTTGAATGCAAAACAGTTAGTTAACGTTAACATTTAGCTATAGCTAGCTAGCTAGCTTAGCAAACCAAACAAATCGACCTGCCATCATTTCTGCCGCTCCGTTGGTCAAGGTTACTAGATACATTGCATAAAAATATAATGAGTTATCAAATAAAAAAATTATAACAAAATAATTTTAAAAAACAAATCAACTAAATGTCAACAATATTTACTGGAGCTCTCAGACTATGCACGAAATATATTGCTGAATAAATAAAAAAAACTGTGGTTTAATTCATCCTGAAAGGTGTCATATTCAAGTTCAATCCATGAAATATTGGAAGGTGAGACAAGTGTACAATAGGGGTTGAACACTAGTCCAATAAATGTACCCTAATAATCCTCACTAATCATGGAACGGTGATGACAGTCATCTTGAACCGTGCGCCAGGCTCCAGGTTTAAACTGCCACGCGTGGTCTGAGTTCCATAATCATTCAAATAGGCTACATTGTACAAATGATTGCACAACGTTAGCCTAATATGATCCACTAATGCTAGCCACCCTCAGGAACAACTACACGGACGTGACAGAGGAAAGAAAGGGAAACGGAATGGAATGATGCAAAATGTAGGCCACAAACTGAAAGGCGCAGTGGTCTAAGGCACTACATCGCAGTGCTAGCTGTGTCACTAGAGATCCTGGTTCTATAATAATAATATATATAATAATAAATAATGTATGCACTAACTGTAAGTCGCTCTGGATAAAGAGCGTCTGCTAAATGACTAAAATGTAAATGTAAATGTATTACTGACGGTGGCTCCCGATAGCGGCTAGTATTTAACATTATAAAAATTGTCAAATAAAACTGAAAAAAAGTGCATAAATCATAACATAAATCAGAGCATAAATCAACTCGTAGGTTCGACACTACAGAAGCGTGGTACTGTCATTGTGACACAGAGAAAGCCATTCATCCTGGCCTCATTCCTTACAGCCTGCCTGTAGTGTTGTGTCTGAGCCTCAGCTGGGTTACTGTATCAGGGCTCTCTCTCTCTCTCTCTCTCTCTCTCTCTCTCTGTCTCTCTCTCTGCCTCTCTCTCTGCCTCTCTCTCTGCCTCTCTCTCTCTCTCTCTGTCTCTCTCTCTCTCTCTCTGGGGCCAAGCTTCCTGCCATCCAAGACCTCTATACCAGGAGTCAAAGGCTCCAGCCACCCTAGTCATAGATTGTTCTCTCTGGTCCAAGAGGCTTCTAACCAGCTTCTATCCCCAAGCCGTAAGACTCCTGAACATCTAATCAAATGGCTACCCAGATTATTTGCATTGCCCCCCACCCCTCTTTTACGCTGCTGCTACTCTCTGTTTTATCTATGCATAGTCACTTTAATAACTCTACCTACATGTACATATTACCTCAATTACCTCGACTAACCGGTGCCCCCGCACATTGACTCGGTATCGGTACCCCCTGTATATAGCCTCGCTATTGTTAATTTTACTGCTGCTCTTTAATTATTTGTTACTTTTATTTTGTATTATTTTATATTGTATTTTTTTGTGATTTTCTTTTGGTATTCTTTCTTAAAACTGCATTGTTGGTTAAGGGCTTGTAAGTAAGCATTTTACTGTAAGGTCTACACCTCTCTCCTCGCCCTCCTCCTTTGGCCATCGTGAGGCAGAGCCTGAACCCATGGAGGTAGGGGCTATACACCTACCCGCGGCAGAGCGGCATCGATGGAGACAGCTGGGGCTGTGTCCCTATTGCGGCCAAGGAGGGGCACCAGCTTCAGCGGTGCCCGGTGCTTCCCAACCCGCGGTCCACTGGGGCAGAGGGGTCGGCCCCGTGATCAACCGTCTCCCAGGGTAGGCGTGAGTATTCCATCATCATTGTTTTCCGCCAAACCCTTCCTGGTTTCCATTTCACTGGCTGGCTGTCCCTCAGGTGTTGTCTCTACAGCTCTAGTGGACTCCGGTGTTGCAGGGAATTTCATCGACCAGGCCTTCGCCTCCTCCCTGAACATCACCTCATACCCGCTCTCCTTTTTCCGGTCTAAGCCCTGGATAATCGACCATTGGGATCCGGCACTATCACGCACATCACAGCACCACTCACCCTCACCACGGGACAACCTGCACCAAGAAAGCCTTCCTCATCATCACCGCACCCGTATACAAAGTCATCCTCGGCTTCCCGTGGCTCCAACTTCATAACCCCACCATCTCCTGGTCGAGGATGAAAATCCCCACCTGGGCACCGGGATGCCAGAAGACCCGTTTTACCTTACCCTGTGGTTCCACGTCGGTTGAGAGTCCAGCGAGTGCCCTCCAGCCCATCATTCCGTTCCTCCCGTATCGTTGGCGACGTTGTTTTGGGACGTAGATGTGGACATCCACCAGGCTCTGGATAGGAAAACCTGCGCATGCTAGCTCCCCTTCTTGAGCGCATCTACATTCCCACAGGGGATAGGCTGTTGACCTGGGCGCACACATCCCTCGCCGCTAGACCCGCACCATTCAATCCATCTCCGCTAAGTACTGGTGGCCCATCTTGGCGCAGGATGTCGCCCTGTGTGCCCAAACCAAAATCCCCCCGGCACGCTCCAGCAGGGAAACTCCTTCCCCTTCCCGTGCCTCAGTGGCCTTTGTCCCATCTGTCCATATATTTCGTTACTGATCTCCCTGTCTGATGGTTTCACCACTATTATGGTTGTTGTGGACAGATTATCTTAAATCCTGCCATGTTATCCCTCTCTCTGGTCTCCCTACCGTTCTCCAGGTCGCTGAGGCACCGTTCCAGCAGGTCTTCCGGCACTATGGCCTTCCGGAGGACATCGTCTCCGACCGTGGCCCTCAATTCCCGTCGCGGGTATGGAGAGCCTTCATGGAGAAACTGGGGGCCACGGTCAGCCTCACATCCTGGTACCGGCCTCAGTCCAACGGGCAGGTGGAGAGGACCAATCAGGAGCTGGGGAGGTTCCTGAGGAGTCACCGCCAGGACCAGCAGGGGGAGTGGGCCCGGTTCCTTCACTGCCCAGAACTCAATTCGTCACTCCTCCACCTGGCTGACTCCCTTCCAGTGCATCCTGGGATATCAGCTGGCCCTGGACCCGTGGACCCCGAGCCAGACAAAAGCCCCTGCGGTGAACGAGTGGTTCTGGCGCGCAGAGGAAGCAGGCGGACCACCACCGCAGTGAGGCTCCCGTGTTCCATTCTGGTAGGAGGCCCTCCATTCTCCACCAGGAACCTCCCACTCTGCCTACTGTCACGCCTACCCCCTCTCCCCCTCTCCAGCGCTCGACGTCGCCAGTCCTGGTCCTGGCACCATCATTACGCACCCCTGGACCTCATCATCACCTTGATTACTCTCCCTGTATTTAGCCTTCAGTCATCAGGCAGTATTGGTTTTGTCTCGTTCAGTACGCTTCTCCTGTTTTGTTTATCTGCCTTCTTATTATTATAAAACTCACCTTCTGCACCTGCTTCCTGACTCCCAGCGTATACGTTACAAGAAGGGTTTCACCAAAGCAGTTTTTAGTGCAGGGAGTGATTAACAATAGCTTGCACTTCTTCCGATATGCAATTAAAAACGGTTTTGAAGAAGGTGGTGGGGATAGGATCGAGAAGGCAGTTAGAAGGCTTAAGTTGTGATGTCACTTTCCTGAGCGTGTCTGTGTCAACCAGGGAAAATAAATCCATAGTGCCTTTGCGTGGTAGGCTAAGGAACATGTCATCAAACTTCTTATCAGGTCTTGATTGACTGATACCCAGCCTATCTTATCTCTAAAATATGCCGCAAAATCATCACATTTAGATGTGGAGGAAAGTTCACATAGGTTTGCGGGGGTAGGATTTATCAGGCCACTAATGCTTGAGAAGAGCACTTTCAAATTATTCGGATTATTAGTGATCAAATTAGAAAAATGTTACTAGATAGATGATTGATGTAAGTGAAGCAAACAGAGAGAAATATGGATAGCTTAAGAGCACCCTACCCTACACACTACCCTACACACTACCCTACACACTACACACTGCCCTACACACTACCCTGCACACTACACACTACCCTGCACACTACCCTAAACACTACACACTACCCTACACACTACACACTATACTACACACTACCCTACACACTACCCTGCACACTACACACTACCCTGCACACTACCCTAAACACTACACACTACCCTACACACTACACACTACACACTATACTACACACTACCCTACACACTACACACTACCCTGTACACTACCCTACACACTACACACTACACACTACCCTGTACACTACCCTGCACACTACCCTACACACAACACACTACCCTACACACTACCCTACACACTAACCTGCACACTACCCTACACACTACACACTACCCTACACACTACCCTACACACTACACTACACTACACACTACACACTACCCTACACACTACCCTGCACACTACACTACACACTATACACTACTCACTACCCTACACTCTACACACTACACACTATACTACACACTACCCTACACACTACCCTACACACTACCCTACACACTACCCTGCACACTAGACACTACCCTACACACTACCCTACACACTACACTACACACTACTCACTACCCTACACACTACCCTACACACTACACACTACCCTACACACTACCCTGCACACTACACACTATACACTACTCACTACCCTACACAGTACCCTACACACTACACACTACCCTACACACTACCCTGCACACTATACACTACCCTACACACTACCCTACACACTATACACTACACTACACACTACCCTACACACTACCCTGCACACTATACACTACCCTACACACTACCCTGCACACTACCCTACACACTACACACTACCCTACACACTACCCTGCACACTACCCTACACACTACACACTACCCTACACAACACACTACACACTACATACTACCCTACACACTACACACTACCCTACACAGTACCCTACACACTACACACTACCCAACACACTACACACTACACTATACACTACTCACTACCCTACACACTACCCTACACACTAAACACTACCCTACACACTACACACTACCCTGCACACTACCCTACACACTACACACTACCCTACACACTACCCTACACACTACACATTACCCTGCACACTACACACTACCCTACACACTACCCTGCACACTAAACACTACCCTACACACTACACACTACCCTGCACACTACCCTACACACTAGACACTACCCTATACACTACACACTATACTACACACTACCCTACACACTACACACTACACTGCACAGTACCCTACACACTACACACTACACACTACCCTACACACTACACACTACCCTACACACTACACACTATACTACACACTACCCTACACACTACACACTACACTGCACAGTACCCTACACACTACACACTACACACTACCCTACACACTACCCTACACACAACACACTACACTATACACTACTCACTACCCTACACACTACACACTACCCTACACACAACACACTACACTATACACTACTCACTACCCTACACACTACCCTACACACTACACACTACACACTACCCTGCACACAACACACTACACACTACCCTACACACTACCCTGCACACTAAACACTACCCTACACACTACACACTACCCTGCACACTACCCTACACACTACACACTACCCTACACACTACACACTATACTACACACTACACACTACCCTACACACTACACACTACACTGCACACTACCCTACACACTGCACACTACCCTACACACTACACACTACCCTACACTCTACACACTACCCTACACACTACCCTACACACTACACACTACACTATACACTACTCACTACCCTACACACTATACTACACACTACACACTACCCTACACACTACACACTACACTGCACACTACCCTACACACTGCACACTACCCTACACACTACACACTACCCTACACTCTACACACTACCCTACACACAACACACTACACTATACAATACTCACTACCCTACACACTACCCTACACACAACACACTACACTATACACTACCCTACACACTACCCTGCACACTAACCTGCACACTACCCTACACACTACCCTACACACTACCCTACACACTATACTACACACTACCCTACACACTACACACTACACTGCACACTACCCTACACACTGCACACTACCCTACACACTACACACTACCCTACACTCTACACACTACCCTACACACTACACACTACACTATACACTACTCACTACCCTACACACTACACACTACCCTACACACAACACACTACACTATACACTACTCACTACCCTACACACTACCCTGCACACTAACCTGCACACTACCCTACACACTACACACTACCCTACACACTACACACTACCCTACACACTACACACTACCCTGCACACTAACCTGCACACTACCCTGCACACTAGACACTACCCTACACACTACCCTACACACTACACACTACCCTGCATACTACCCTACGTACTACACACTACCCTGCACACTACCCTACACACTACACACTACCCTACACACTACACACTACCCTACACACTACCCTACACACTATCCTACACACTACACACTAACCTGCACACTACCCTACACACTGCCCTACACACTACACACTACCCTACACACTACACACTACCCTACACACTACCCTATACACTACATAACACACTACACACTACCCTACACACTACACACTACCCTACACTCTACACACTACACGCTACCCTACACACTACCCTACACACTACAGACTACACACTACCCTGCACACTACACACTACCCTACACACTACACACTACCCTGCACACTACACACTACACACTACCCTACACTCTACACACTACCCTACACACTACACACTATACTACACACTACCCTACACACTACCCTACACACTACAGACTACACACTACCCTACACACTACACACTACACACTACCCTACACACTACACACTACCCTGCACACTACAAACTACCCTACACACTACACATTACCCTACACACTACACCCTACACTACACACTACCCTACACACTACAGACAACCCTACACACTACCCTACACACTACACACTACCCTACACACTACACTCCATACTACACTACACTCCATACTGAACAGCAGCAGGAGCTCAGCGCTGGGACCTGAGGCTCAGGCTTCATGTTATTGCTTTTCTATTTCCAAAGCTCTCCTGTCTGCCGAGTGTCAGAGCGGAGGATGTGAACCAGCATATCAGCGGTTTCTTGTCCAAGATAATGGTACTGTTGGTATTATAGCTCTAGTTCTACTATGAGAGTGAAACGGTGTCCGATACACCGTAGGCTACACTGGTCTCCTGTACAGTGTGAAAGGGAATGGGATAAGGGTTCTGGGATATCTGATTCCCCTGGTTGACCAGGAGGTGACCGTGGGACAGAGGCAAACAGAGAGCAGTGGGTCTGTTAATCTAACCTTGTAACAAGGGGAGACAGAGCAGTGTTAATCTAACCTTGTAACAAGGGGAGACAACGCCACTTTCTCACCATTTCCCTTTGCCTTTTCACCCTAACCCTCAGACAGAGCGTGCCCAGGAAGGCCTCAGACAGACCGTGCCCAGGAAGGCCTCAGACAGACCAGGCCCAGGAAGGCCTCAGACAGAGCGTGCCCAGGGAGGCCTCAGACAGAGCGTGCCCAGGGAGGCCTCAGACAGACCATGCACAAGGAGGCCTCAGACAGACCATGCACAAGGAGGCACCAGACAGACCGTGCCCAGGGAGGCCTCAGACAGACCAGGCCTCAGACAGAGCGTGCCCAGGGAGGCCTCAGACAGAGCGTGCCCAGGGAGGCCTCAGACAGACCGTGCCCAGGGAGGCCTCAGACAGACCGTGCCCAGGAAGGCCTCAGACAGAGCAGGCTTCAGACAGAGCAAGCCTCAGACAGACCAGGCCTCAGACAGACCAGGCAGGCAGATCTTTGTCTTCCTCTGACGTGGTGGTGCAGATGTGGCGCTAGGGCCATTTTTAGCCTCCTTCCCTCTTTCTTCTCTCGCTCCCTCGATCGCTCTGCCTCTTTATGGGTGGTGTGCTGCAGCAGGAAGTGTCTGAGCCGCAGTACCGCAGGGCCTCGCTGAGCTGCATGGCAGACCTAATTAAAAGGTTGACTTGGTTCTTCCTCTCCCCCTCTCCTCTGAGGCTGCACCTCCCCCACTCTCCCCACCCTCCTCACCCTCCTCACCCTCTCCACTGTCTACACCCTCCCCACTGTCCTCACCCTCTCCACTGTCTACACCCTCCCCACTCTCTCCATTGTCCTCAACCTTCCCACTGTCCTCACTGTCCACACCCTCTCCACTGTCCACACCCTCTCCACTGTCCACACCCTCTCCACTGTCCACACCCTCTCCACTGTCCTCACCCTCTCCACTATCCTCACCCTCCCCACTGTCTTCACCCTCTCCACTGTCCTCACCCTCCCCACTGTCCTCACTAAACTCACCCTCCCCACTGTCTTCACCCTCTCTACTGTCCTCACCCTTCCCACTGTCCCCACCCTCCCCACTGTCCTCACCCTCCCCACTGTCCACACCCTCCCCACTGTCCTCACTATCCTCACCCTCCCCACTGTCCTCACCCTCCCCACTGTCCTCACTAACCTCACTCTCCTCCCCCTCCCCACTGTCCTCACTAACCTCACCCTCCCCACTGTCCTCACTATCCTCACCCTCCCCACTATCCTCACTCTCCCCACTGTCCTCACCCTCCCCACTGTCCTCACTAACCTCACTCTCCCCACTGTCCTCACCCTCCCCACTATCCTCACTAACCTCACCCTCCCCACCCTCCTCACCCTCCCCACTGTCCTCACTATCCTCACCCTCCCCACTGTCCTCACTATCCTCACCCTCCCCACTGTCCACACCCTCCCCATTGTCCTCACTAACCTCACTCTCCCCACTGTCCTCACTAACCTCACCCTCCCCACTGTCCACACCCTCCCCACTGTCCTCACTATACTCACCCTCCCCACGGACTTCACCCTCCCCACTGTCATGGAAAAGGCAAAAAACTCTTAAAGTCTCACTGCAGAATCAAATGTCCGAAACCTTGTCAATAAACATCACATTTCAAAGATTAAATGTAGGCATTAATTCCGAATGGTTAAGGTAAGGATTACGTTTTGGGATAGGGTAAAAAAAAATGCAAAAAATAATCCACCACTGGGATTGAAAACGTGACCCTCGAAGCCGGAGCTGACGGCATACGCCCATCCACCATTCCCTTACACAACGTCCCAGCAAAACCCAAACCTTCTTCAGGGTAATAACGCTCACTATTGCCCCTGGTTGCCGGTTTGGAATCATCTCCTGACGTCCTGCTTACCTGGACGGACGTCTAATTTCGCAGTGGATCTTGAGTGATCCCTCTGAGTAAAAGAGGTAGACACTTGTCCCAGTGCCGAACCTGACCCACGCTTGCCTGTTTGGCACAGGAACAAGGGGGTGGAGTGTGTGTATGTGTGTGTGTGTATGTGTGTGTGGATGTGTGTGTGTGCGTATGTGTGTGTGTATCTGTGTGTGTGTGTGTGTGTGAGTGTGTGTGTGTGTGTCTGTGTGTGTGTGTATGTATATATATATATATATACAGTACCAGTCAAAAGTTTGGACACACCTACTCATTTAAGGGTTTTTCTTTATTTTTGCTATTTTCTACATTGTAGAATAATAGTGAAGACATCAAAACTATGAAATAACACATATGGAATCATGTAGTAACTAAAAAAGTATTAAACAAATCAAAATATATTTTAGATTTGAGATTCTTCAAAGTAGCCACCCTTTGCCTTGATGACAGCTTTGCACAATCTTGGCATTCTCTCAACCAGCTTCACCTGGAATGCTTTTCCACATATAGCTGCTTGTCCTTCACTCTGCAGTCCAATCCCAAACCATCTCAATTGGGTTGAGGTCGGGGGGATTGTGGAGGCCAGGTCATCTGATGCAGCACTCCATCACTCTACTTCTTGGTAAAATAGCCCTTACACAGCCTGGAGGTGTGTTGGATCATTGTCCTGTTGAAAAACAAATGATAGTCACACTAAGCCCAAACAAGATGGGATGGCGTATCGCTGCAGAATGCTGTGGTAGCCATGCTGGTTAAGTGTGCCTTAAATTCATTCTGGGTCTTCCTTTCCTGTGGCGGTCCTCATGAGAGCCAGCTTCATCATAGCGCTTGATGGTTTTTGTGACTGCACTTGAAGAAACTTTCAAAGTTTAAACTTTCAAGCGCTAAGATGAAGCTGGCTCTCATGTTTTAAAGTAATGATGGACTGTCGTTTCTCTTTACTTATTTGAGCTGTTCTTGCCATAATATGGACTTGGTCTTATACCAAATAGGGCTATCTTCTGTATACCACCCCTACCTTGTCACAACACAACTGATTGGCTCAAACGCATTAAGAAGGAAAGAAAATCCACAAATTAACGTTTTACAAGGCACACCTGTTAATTGAAATGCATTCCAGGTGATTACGTCATGAAGCTGGTTGAGAGAATGCCAAGAGTGTGCAAAGCTGTCATCAAGGCAAAGGATGGCTATTTGAAGAATCTCAAATCTAACTTGTTTAACACTTTTTTGGTTACTAGATGATTCCATGTGTGTTTTTTCATAGTTTTGATGTCTTCACTATTATTCTACAATCTAGAAAATAGTTTTTCTTTTAAACAAAAAACAAATGGAATGAGTAGGTTTTTCCAAACTATTGACTGGTACTGTATGTGTGTGTGTGTGTGTGTGTGTGTGTGTATGTATGTATGTGTGTGTGTGTGTGTGTGTGTGTGTGTGTGTGTGTGTCAGACATATGCTCGGTCCGCTGGGTGTAAGCACAGCTGAACAAACAGATCAAGTAGCTGTGGAGCATCTGAAAGGGCAGGAGGCCTTATTTAACCCCCGCTGTCTGTCTGTCTGTCTGTCTGTCAGAGGGACAGACGGAGGGAGAAAGAGAGGGAGGGAGGGAGGGAGGGAGACATAGAGAGAGAAGGATAGAGAGCCAAGTAGGGTAAAGCAGGGAGGAAAGGAGAGGAAGAGCGGAGAGGAGTGGAGAGGAGTGGAGAGGAGAGGAGAGGAGAGGAGAGGAGAGGAGAGGAGAGGAGAGGAGAGGAGAGGAGAGGAGAGGAGAGGAGAGGAGAGGAGAGGAGAGGAGAGGAGAGGAGAGGAGAGGAGAGGAGAGGAGAGGAGAGGAGAGTTGAGGAAGAGGAGAGGAGAGTAGAGGAAAAACAGAGAGGTGAGGCAGACCAGCTCAGCAAGTCATACTGACAGTATATACCGACTCGCAACCTGCAGTTTACACACTGTAATCTAATGACATTTACCTTTTTAGCAGTCACTTTTATAACTTTTATCCAAAGTGACTTATTACAGTGAGTGCATATATTTTTAAATGTGATCCCTGTGGGACTTGAACCCACAACCTTGGCGTTACACCAAGGGCTTGAGATCCCCCTGCTCTGTGTTGTTGTATTGTTCTTCACTATTTCAGACAGCAGCTAATTCACACCAAACCTGTTGGTCTAAAGAAGACAGCAGAACCAATCCGTTCTGTGCTCGGCACCCTAAGAAAAGAGGTAGGAGTTTTATAGACTACCACTTCTTAAGACTTCCTGGTATTGTATATGCTTCACTACTTGCCTCCCATGCTAAATTGATGATAGGAAATCAGCTTAGTTCATTAGAAGAATTGAGAGGTAGGAGAGGAGAGAGGGAAAAGGAGGGGAGAGGAGAGGAGAGGAGAGGAGAGGAGAGAGGGAAAAGGAGGGGAGAGGAGAGGAGAGGAGAGAGGGAAAAGGAGAGGAGAGGAGAGGAGAGAAGAGGAGAGGAGAGGAGAGGAGGAGAGGAGAGAAGAGGAGAGGAGAGACGAGGAGAGAGATAAAAGGAGAGGAGAGGAGAGGAGAGGAGAGGAGAGGAGAGGAGAGGAGAGGAGAGGAGAGGAGAGGAGAGGAGAGGAGAGAAGAGGAGAGGAGAGAAGAGGAGAGACGAGGAGAGAGGGAAAAGGAGAGGAGAGGAGAGAAGAGAAGAGGAGAGGAGAGACGAGGAGAGACGAGGAGAGAGGGAAAAGGAGAGAAGAGGAGAGGAGTGAGGGAAAAGGAGAGGAGATGAGAGGAAAGAGGAGGAGAGGAGAGTAGAGAGGAGGAGAGGAGAGAGGAGAGAGGAGGCAGGGAGAGGAGAGAAGAGGAGAGGAGCCAGTCTTTAAAAGAGTGCCTGGGTCCCGGCTGAACCATTCAAGGTGTCTCTCAGCACGACCTCCTAAACTCAAACCAGGCAGAGAAAATAAAGATCAAAGCCTCAACCAGCCCAGCCTGCTGTCCTCACATGACAAGAACCTACTGTCACTGTGAATCACAACTACTGGGCTCGACGCACAGACTTACACACACCCCATGGCCACCAAGCCTCAAAACACGGACCACTGTCTTACACCACGGCCACCACACACACACAAACACACAGAAAAAACACAACCCTTGGGCCAGTCATACCTTTGTCACACAAGGGCAGGCTAGGCTAGAAATAACCCTATGTGACCCTGACACATGAGCTCAACCAGCTAACAGCACGCTCTCCCCTCTCCGCTCCTCTCCTTTTCCCTCTGTCCTCTCCTCTCCACTTCTCTCCTCCCCTTTTCCCACTCTCCTCTCCTCTCCTCTCATTTTACCTCTCTCCTCTATCTCCTCTCCTCCTCTCTCCTCTCCTCTCCTTTTCCATCTCTCCTCTCCTCTCCTCTCCCATCTCTCCTCTCCTCTCATTTTCCCTCTCTCCTCTCCTCCTCTCCCATCTCTCCTCTCCTCTCATTTTCCCCCTCTCATCTCTTCTCCTCTCCTCTCCTCTCCTCCTCTCTCCTCTCCCATCTCTCCTCTCCTCTCATTTTCCCTCTCTCCTCCCCCCTCCTCCCCTCTCCTCTCCTTTTCCATCTTCTCCTCTCCTCTCCTCCTCTCTCCTCTCCCATCTCTCCTCTCCTCTCATTTTCCCTCTCTCCTCTCCTCTCCTCTCCTCCTCTCCCATCTCTCATCTCCTCTCATTTTCCCTCTCTCCTCTCCTCTCCTCTCCTCTCCTCTCCTCTCCCTCCTCTCCCATCTCTCCTCTCCTCTCCTCTCCTCCCCCATCTCTCCTCTCCTCTCATTTTCCCCCTCTCATCTCCTCTCCTCTCCTCTCCTCCTCTCCCATCTCTCCTCTCCTCTCATTTTCCCTCTCTCCCTCTCCTCTCCCCTCCTCTCCTCTCTCTCCTCTCCCATCTCTCCTCTCCTCTCATTTTCCCTCTCTCCTCTCCTCTTCTCTTGTCTCCTTTTCACTCTCTCCTCTTCCTCTCCTCTCTGATATTCCTCTCCTGTCCTGCTCTCTCCTCTCCTCTCCTTTTCCCTCTCTCCTCATCTCTCCCCTCCTCTCCTCTCCTTTTCCCTTCCCCTTCTCCTCTCCTCTCCTTTTACATCTCTCCTCCATCTCCTCCTCTCTGCCATCTCTCCTCTCCTCTCATTTTCCCTCTCTCCTCTCCTCTCCTCTCCTTTTCCCTCTCTGCCCTCTTCTATCCTTTCCCTTTCCCTCTCTCCTCTCCTCCTCTCTACTTTTCTCTCCTCTTCTCCTTCTCTCTCCTTTTACCCTCTCTCCTCTCGTCTGCTCCTCTCTCCTCTCCTCTCCTGTTCTCTCCTCTCCGTTTCCCTCTCTCCTCTCCTCTCCTCTCCTGTTCTCTCCTCTCCTTTTCCCTCTCTCCTCTCCTCTCCTCTCCTCTCCTTCTACATCTCTCCTCTATCTCCTCTCCTCCTCTCTCCCATCTCTCCTCTCCTCTCATTTTCCCTCTCTCCTCTCCTCTCCTCTCCTCTCCTCTCCTCTCCTCTCCTCTCCTCTCCTCTCCTCTCCCTTTCCCTCTCTGCCCTCCTCTTCTATCCTTTCCTTTTCCCTCTCTCCTCTCCTCCTCTCTACTTTTCTCTCCTCTTCTCCTTCTCTCTCCTTTTACCCTCTCCTCTCCTTTTACATCTCTCCTCTATCTCCTCTCCTCCTCTCTCCCATCTCTCCTCTCCTCTCATTTTCCCTCTCTCCTCTCCTCTCCTCTCCTCTCCTTTTCCCTCTCTGCCCTCCTCTTCTATCCTCTCCTTTTCCCTCTCTGCCTCCTCTTCTATCCTTTCCTTTTCCCTCTCTCCTCTCCTCCTCTCTACTTTTCTCTCCTCTTCTCCTTCTCTCTCCTTTTACCCTCTCTCCTCTCCTCTCCTCCTCTCTCCTCTCATGTTCTCTCCTCTCCTTTTCCTCTCTCCTCTCCTCTTCTCTTGTCTCCTTTTCACTCTCTCCTCTTCCTCTCCTCTCTGTTATTCCTCTCCTCTCCTGTCCTGCTCTCCCCTCTCCTCTCCTTTTCCCTCTCTCCTCATCTCTCCCCTCCTCTCCTCTCCTTTCCCCTTCCCCTTCTCCTCTCCTCTCCTCTCCTCTCACATCTCTCCTCTATCTCCTCTCATTTCCCTCTCTCCTCTTCTCACCTCTCATTTCCCTCTCTCCTCTCCTCTCCTCTCCTTTTCCCTCTCTGCCCTCCTCTTCTATCCTTTCCTTTTCCCTCTCTCCTCTTCTCCTTCTCTCTCCTTTTACCCTCTCTCCTCTCCTCCTCTCCTGTTCTCTCCTCTCCTTTTCCCTCTCTCCTCTCCTCTTCTCTTGTCTCCATTTCACTCTCTCCTCTTCCTCTCCTCTCCTCTGTTATTCCTCTCATGTCCTGCTCTCCCCTCTCCTCTCCTTTTCCCTCTCTCCTCATCTCTCCCCTCCTCTCCTATCCTTTCCCCCTCTCCTCTCCTCTCCTCTCCTTTTACATCTCTCCTCTATCTCCTCTCCTCCTCTCTCCCCTTCTCTCCTCTCCTCTCATTTTCCCTCTCTCCTCTCCTCTTCTCTTCTCTCCTCTACTTTTCCCTCTCCCTCTCCTCTTCTCTCCTTTTACATCTCTCAACTCCTCCTCTCTCCTCTCCTCCTCTACACTTCTCTCCTCTCCTCTCTACTTTTCCCTCTCCCTCTCCTCTTCTCTCCTTTTACATCTCTCAACTCCTCCTCTCTCCTCTCCTCCTCTCTACACTTCTCTCCTCTCCTCTCTACTTTTCCCTCTCCCTCTCCTCTTCTCTCCTTTTACATCTCTCCTCTCCTCCTCTCTCCTCTCCTCCTCTCTCCTCTCTGCTTTTCCCTCTCTCATCTCCTCTTCTGTCCTCTCCTCTCCTCTCTTTTCCTCTCCCTTGATGAAATGGGGTCTCTACTCTCTGCAATAACACACACAATCAACCAAATGGTGCCGCTGCCTGTGTGTCTAGGGCATAGAACCCCAGATCCTAGAAACACACAGAACCCCCCTCTCACCCCAAACCTCCCCCCACCACTCCCCCTCTCACCCCAAACCTCCCGCTACCACTCCCCCTCTCACCTGGGTGGGGGGGGGGGGGGGGGGAGGTATCATCTGTGTACGGTTCCCTCCCATCCCCTCCAGGAGCCAAACACACAGGGCACATGCACGTTATGGTACAGGGACCACCAGGGAGGCATCTCATCTCCCCCCTCTCTCGCTCATCTCTCTCTCTGTGCAGGACAGAGAATATATTTATCCTTCTTAACATCTCTATCACACACAACATTCCCTCTTGGACACTGCGGTGGCTCCCTTCCAGAATCACCAGCTGGACAAACTCTGGTCTTAGGAGGGAGACTGACTGATACGACTGTTAAAAATAACTGGCCACCTACTCCTCTCTGGCTATTGGTTTCTATTGCCTTTCGACAATTTCATTAATCTGGAACCAATCTGTGCTAGGTATGTATGTTGGATGTAGAAACACAGAGGATGCTGCAGACTTGATGCTGCGCACAGAGGATGCTGCAGACAGATGCTGCAGACAGGTTTGCCTTGGGGCTGGATGAGACGTGCGGTTTGCCTTTGGGGCTGAATGAGACGTGCGGTTTGCCTTGGGGCTGGATGAGACGTGCGGTTTGCCTTTGGGGCTGAATGAGACGTGCGGTTTGCCTTGGGGCTGGATGAGACGTGCGGTTTGCCTTTGGGGCTGGATGAGACGTGCGGTTTGCCTTTGGGGCTGAATGAGACGTGCGGTTTGCCTTTGGGGCTGGATGAGACCAGACAGCATTAGACCGGATTCAGACCAGCAGGGGATTCTCAGATTCTTCCAGAATGCTAAGCTAATACTATATGCTACCTATACACACTAAGACAGCGTTTCCCAAACCGGGTCCTGAGGACCCCAAGTGGTGCACATTTTGGTTTTTGCCCTAGCACTACACAGCTGATTCAAATAATCAAAGCTTGATAATGAATTGATCATTTGAATAGGTGTGTACCCCTTGGGGTCCCCAGGACAGAGTTTGGGAAACGCTGCGCTAAGAGGAAAACATAAATATTATCTGGATGACTGAAGGTAAGAGAACAGCGGAGCCGTTTTAAAACAGAACCCAGATCTGTGACACTAAAGCATAAACCTCAAACACAGCACTTTCAGAAGCAGAAGGTTTCAGTAAAAAATGTTTTATCTCAAGTGAAAAATGTTCCTAAAATGAACATAAGACCGAACATTTTAGTACCCAGCAAGGTTCTCCAGAGAAAGAGAAGGGAACACTACATACAAGCTAAACTCCCTGGCCTAGCAGACAATCATTATCTCTAATTTAACTTCAGACTAAACCATTTGTATGTTCACTTGTACAAGCTCCTTCTTCTGCAGACTTCTATTTCTGCTTAAGGGTTATTGTCCAGGGTGTAATTTATTCCTAGACTACAAATCTTTGGCAGCCTACAGTTATAGCTATGATATGTGGAGCTGAGAGGATAGGGTCTAGCTGTCTCTCTGGTTCAGGCCTCAAAAACAAAACGCTGGTCTACAAATAGCAAAATGTGTTTTAGGGACAACAAGGAGATGGAGGTGGAGAATTACAGTAGCCTGACAACAAGGAGATGGGAGGTGGAGAATTACAGTAGCCTGACAACAAGGAGATGGAGGTGGAGAATTACAGTAGCCTGACAACAAGGAGATGGAGGTGGAGAATTACAGTAGCCTGACAACAAGGAGATGGGAGGTGGAGAATTACAGTAGCCTGACAACAAGGAGATGGAGGTGGAGAATTACAGTAGCCTGACAACAAGGAGATGGAGGTGGAGAATTACAGTAGCCTGACAACAAGGAGATGGAGGTGGAGAATTACAGTAGCCTGACAACAAGGAGATAGAGGTGGAGAATTACAGTAGCCTGACAACAAGGAGATGGAGGTGGAGAATTACAGTAGCCTGACAACAAGGAGATGGAGGTGGAGAATTACAGTAGCCTGACAACAAGGAGATGGAGGTGGAGAATTACAGTAGCCTACATCTCATGCTATACAAGACACACAACAGGAATGCATAACAGGTCTTACATGTTTGAATGAAAGTAACGAATTTCAAATATCTGTTAGAGTCAATCTGCGTGCTCGTCGTCCTCACCAGGGTCTTGACCTGACTGCAATTCGACGTCATAACCAACTTCAGTGGGCAAATGCCCACTTTCGATGGCCACTGGCACGTTGGAAAAGTTATCTTCCACGGATTAATCCCGGTTTCAACTGTACCGGGCAGATGGCAGACAGTGTGTATGGCGTCGTGTGGGAGAGCGGTTTGCTGATGTGTACGTTGTGAACAGAGTGCCCCATGGTGGCGGTGGGGTTATGGTATGGCCAGGCATAAGCTACGGACAACGAACACAATTGCATTTTATCAATGGGAATTTGAATGCACAGAGATACTGTGAAGAGATCCTGAGGCCCATTGTCGTGCCAAGCATCCACCGCCATCACCTCATGTTTCAGAATGATAATGCACAGCCCCATGTTGCAAAGATATGTACACAATTCCTGGAAGCTGAAAATGTCCCAGTTCTTCCATGGCCTGCATACTCACCAGACATGTCACCGATTGAGCATGTTTGGGATGCTCTGGATTGACGCGTACGACAGCATGTTCCAGTTCCCGCCAATATCCAGCAACTTCGCACAGAATTGAAGAGGAGTGGGACAACATTCCACAGGCCACAACCAACAGCCTGATCAACTCGATGCGAATGAGATGTGTCGCGCTGCATGAGGCAAATGGTGGTAACACCATATACCGACTGGTTTTCTGATCGCAGTCATGTGAAATCCATAGATTTGGGCCTAATGAATTTATTTCAATTGACTGATTGCCTTATATGAACTGTAACTCAGTAAAATCGTTGAAATCTTTGCATGTTGCGTTTATAGGTTTGTTCAGGGTAGATATAAACGCCATTCCACATGTCATTATGTTATGTATACAAGTGTACGCAGATTATACTTTTATACACATGCCACAACTGCAGAAAACATTATTCAAAACACTTGAGTAACACCACCAATCAGCAACAGGATATTTATTTGTTGCAGAGCATTTCAGAAAGCAGAGTACAGAGTAATAGAAATATTATGATATTTTCATATTAATTTAATTACTGTTTCAAGTAATAATATATTTAAGCTGCATTTATTGGGACCATTGAATCATACATTTACTTCAATTACAACAATTTAAGCAAGAGAGTGAAACAAACTAAGATACTAAAGAAATGTCCAAGAACATCCACCTTTTCCATTTGGATTATCCTATGAAAAGCCCTCAATAATAATATACCCTTTTTTTCCTTTCATATTGTCAAATACAGTACTTCTACTTTTATAGCACCATTTTTCATTGGCATTACAAACGCACATCAAATCACGTCTTACTTATCTCTTAACAACAAAATACAGATCTCACCAAGTCATGTGACTTGACAAATATAAAGCGTTGTTTTTAAAATGGTGACTTACTAACAGTCTGGTTTGGTGGTGGTGGTGGTGGTGGTGATGGTGGTGGTGGTGGTGGTGATGTGGTGGTGATGGTGGTGGTGATGGTGGTGGTGGTGATGGTGGTGGTGGTGGTGGTGATGGTGGTGGTGATGGTGGTGGTGGTGATGGTGGTGGTGGTGGTGGTGATGTGGTGGTGGTGATGTGGTGGTGGTGATGGTGGTGGTGGTGGTGGTGATGTGGTGGTGGTGGTGGTGGTGATGGTGGTGGTGATGGTGGTGGTGGTGATGGTGGTGGTGGTGGTGGTGATGTGGTGGTGGTGATGTGGTGGTGGTGATGGTGGTGGTGGTGGTGGTGGTGGTGGTGATGGTGGTGGTGGTGGTGGTGGTGGTGATGGTGATGGTGATGGTGGTGGTGGTGATGTGGTGGTGGTGGTGGTGGTGGTGGTGGTGATGTGGTGGTGGTGGTGGTGGTGATGGTGGTGGTGGTGGTGGTGGTGGTGGTGGTGATGGTGGTGGTGGTGGTGGTGGTGGTGGTGGTGGTGGTGGTGGTGGTGGTGGTGGTGATGGTGGTGGTGGTGGTGGTGGTGGTGATGTGGTCAAGTTATTGTACCTACCCTGAGCCCTACATAGCTTCAGTACTGAAAACATGACACATTACACACCTGCGTGGACAGGTCATCAAGAAGACGTAAGAAGATGTAGTTCAATTAGAGTTTGGCCTAGGTTCTTATTTATGCAGTTTCACATTTTTATTCCAGCTTTTAAAGCGAAAATCGTTGATTGAAACAATAACAAAGAAATCTAAGTTGATGAGGCATTTATAATTTATAAGAAATCAGTGCCTTCAGAAAGTATTTATACCCCTTATTCCACATTATTATTTTTTATCTCACCCATCTACAGACAATACCCCATAATGACAAAGTGAAAACATATTTTTAGAAATGTTTGCACATTTATTGAAAATGGAAATACAGAAATATCTCATTTACATATTATAATCACTTTTGGCGGAGATTACAGCTGTGAGTGTTTCTGGGTAAGTCTCTTAAGAGTTTTCCACTCCTGGATTGTGCAAAATATGCCCATTTATTATTTTCTAAATTCTTCAAGCTCTGTCAAATTGGTTGTTGATCATTGCTAGACAACTATTTTCAGGTCTTGCCATAGATTTTCAAGTAGATTTAAGTCAAAGCTGTAACTCGGCCGCTCAGGAACATTCACTGTCTTCTCGCTAAGCAACTCCAGTGTAGATTTGGCCTTGTGTTTTAGGTTATTGTCCTGCTGAAAGGTGAATTCATCTCCAAGTGTCTGGTGGAAAGCAGACTGAACCAGGTTTTCCTCCAGGATTTTGCCAGTGCTTATCTCTATTCCGTTAATTTTTATCCTGAAAAACTCCCTAGTCCTTGCCGATGACAAGCATACCCACAACATGATGCAGACACCACCATGCTTGAAAATATGGAGAGTGGTACTCAGTCATGTGTTGGATTTGCCCCAAACATAACGCTTTGTATTCAGGACATAAAGTTAATTTCTTTGCCAAATTTTTTTTGCAGTTTTACTTTAGTGCCTTATTGCAAACAGGATGCATGTTTTGGAATATTTGTTATTCTGTTCAGGCTTCCTTCTTTTCACTCTGTCAGTTAGGTTAGTACTGTGGAGTAACTACAATGTTCTCCTATCACAGCCATTCAACTCTGTAACTGTTTTGAAGTCACCATTCGCCTCATGGTGAAATCCCTGAGTGGTTTGCTCCTCTCTGGTAACTGAGTTGGGAAGGACGCCTGTATCTTTGTAGTGACTGGGTGTATTGATACACCATCCAAAGTGTAATTAATAACTTCACCAACTTCAATGGCAGCTTTTTATGCAACTTATGTGGCTTGTTAAGCACATTTTTTTAATGATTTAGGCTTGCCATAACAAAGGGGTTGAATATTTATTGACTCAAGACATTTCAGCTTTTCATTTTTTATTAATTTGTAACAGTTTCTAAAAACATGATTTCAGTTTGACTTTATGGGGGGGTATTGTGTGTAGGCCAGTAACACATCATCTCAATTTAATCCATAAAAAAAAAAATTCAGGCTGCAACACAAAAAAAAAAAACATGGGGAAAAAGCCAAGGGGTGTATAATAAAACAGTACTTTCTGAAGACATCTGTATCATGAATTTATAAGTCCAAAAAATGGATGTAGCAGCTACGGATTCCAGCTTTCATTTCTCTTTTTGCAATTTATATAAATTTTGGTGGAGTGGCAGCATACTAACTAATATTCTACAGTCGCAGCTATGCTAGAGATACAGTACAATTGGATTTGATGACGCTTAGGTTTTAACTAAGCAGTGTGACTGTACGTGGGTAAACTTAGCCTCTTGAAAAGTGATCCCAACGGATTGCTTTTGTCGTTAATTATAATATTTCTCAACTCTTACGTACAAAACTCTCACAGCAAGACACACTATTACAAACGTCTAGGAGCCTTTCAGTGATAATATAGAAACCGAC